>NC_057797.1:525735071-525748336 GCF_018294505.1 Triticum aestivum
CCCCCAACCGCTAATGACTGGCAACCAGAGGTCTCACGACTGCGAATACCCATCGACCACTAATTTATGACCATTTCTATCCTTCATATACGCACTGACGGGTGGGCCCTATGGTAATGTGCGCTGCAGAATGTGGACTGTTTGACTGGTCAATTGATCGTGTTATCAACAAATTACAGAGCTGTATGGTGAGCCAGTGACCGTATGATCACCCTAAAATGTACTCTTGTTTTATTAACACAGTACAGACTCAAACTACCATTTCTTTCTTTCATATACGGGCTGACAGGTGGGCCCCACGATTATGCTCCCCGATGGTGCAACACTAGTTGCGCCACATGGAATGTTTGACTGGTCAATTGATTGTGTCATCAACAAAATACGGAGTTGTACGGGTGAGCCAGTGACCATATAATCATGATATGTATTTGTTTAACACGGTACAGACGCAAGGGCTCATATATATGCGCAAGCACTCACCGCTATAAGCGCACACATGCGAACCCTACCCCTATGAGCACCTTCGAGAGAGTGGGCCAGCATATATGATCTTGAGATTTTACAAAGTCACCATAGGTGCCTCGTAGTCAAGTGGAACGTCTCCTCCCACTGAACGTACATCACCGGAAAATACTGAAATTAACACAAGATAAATGCGAGCACCGGGACTTTAACCTTGGTGGGCTCGAGAAACCACTGTCCTCTAACCATCCAACCACATGTTGGTTAGCACGACAAAATGTATGTGGTGACCGTGATGAGCTTATCCTGAATTCCAGTGACCATATCGTGCTTTCGCTTCAAATACAATGACCATAAGTGTCGTCAACAAAATATGGAGCACGCATCAAATGCAAAGTCCGTCAGTGTCATCAACAAAATATGGAGACGTATCGTGAGCTTGATACCGTTGTACTATTGTATATGCTTATTTTCTTAGTGGCTGATTGCGTGTGTGGTGTTGTGGGCACATCATTTCTAGTTGTGGTGGGTCAACATGAAGACTCATGGTCAGTTCCATCCTGCACCACATATAGGTTGGACCAAGACGTGTTATACGAAGACCCATGTGGAGGACTCCGCGTACAACACGAAGCTAACAGAGTCGCGGAGGACTCTATCCCCACTGGTGATAAGCCGACTATATATGATTTGTAACCCTAGGCCCTTAGTATGTTATACAAGCTTGGGGGCTAGTTCGTCGATAGTATACACACACGCACAATGCCTGGTATTCACGTGTACTTTGTACACACCCCTATCACTAATATACAGTACCAGGAGTAGGCTCTTTCTTCAACTGCAAGGGTCCGATCCGAACTACGGTAAAACTTTGCCTTGTATTACCATCCAGCCTAATAGCCAGGGATATCCTACCGAATGATATGATGAAATCATATCTGCCAACTACTAAGAGAGAGGTGTGTCGGGGGGCAATGTGTGCGAGAGAGGCCTAAAGATAATGTGCATGCGGGAGACACGTAGGCACATATATGTGCATATAGAGGGCTAGTAGAGATCGTGCATGTGTATATATGCATGTGAGAGAAATAGTGTTTTCCAACTGAGATTAGTGAAAAGAGTGGTACATAGTAGTCAGAAAGAGAGAGAGAGAGAGAGAGAGAGAGAGAGAGAGAGAGAGAAATAGAGAGAGCATGTGCGTGAGACACCCCGACACCCTGAGAGAGATTGTGAGCATGTGTGAAAGAGAAATGCCGATGCATATAAAGTGTGTGCACTTATGCGTTAGATAGAGAGAGATATAACGCGTTTGTGAGAACGGGGCGAGGCATAGTGCATCTACGTGTAAAAGGAGGTTCTAGGCATGAAATTAAAATATAAATAGCATTATTATTTTTGGATGAGATCATGAATTTTGCAAATTGCGTATGGACGAAAATCGGTCTATCAGACACCCATGCTCTATTGAATGCTAGCATGTGCATGTGTTTATTTCATATTATCGATCCATAGAGTGAGAGCGGTTTGAAATACAGGCAATGGATGCTTTTGCAATTCATATATAAACATTAATTAGTGCACTCCATGTTGTTAGTGTGAAGCACTTTATACATTTGTCACTTTCATGGATACATTCCAAATTGCTAGCTACGAAATAGAATACATGTCGAATTCAACATAAAGGGGGTTTCGAAGATTTGAATTCATAGGAAGTGCGTTCATCTATTTGAACCCGAGATAATGGCATTTGTAAATCAGATGTAAAAGGGGGCATCAATCTTTGTTGTGAGTTTGAACATGCTATATATATTCATATGCATATCTAACTTTTTTTGAACCAAGGAGATTATATCTGGAACCATGCATGAACTGAGGTAAGTTGCATATTTTTTAATGTATACTCGTGTACAATGTATATTCAAATGTACCCCCTCCATAACAAAATAATCGTAGCTTTAGGATTTTCAAGAGTAAAGATTTGTGAAGTTTGACAAATCCTGAAAGTTCAATTCAAGAGAACCCAAAACGTTAATGCTTCTGCTCCCAAATATTGAACAAAGCGCCAAATAGGCCTCTGGTCACCCGAAACCGCGCGAGACTAATTTTTTGGTGGTAGGAAATTACTGTCCTGACTCTGGCCCATGTAGCCTATCAGCCCGATGTCCAAAGGTCTAAACCAGGGTAGGTTTGTAACTTCACCAAGATGCCAGTCTCAACCGCCTCCAAGAAGCATCCATACGCCGTGGACGCCTACCCATGCGCTCGGCCGAAATCTATCCCACCCACATTTGGGACACCTGACATGACTGTCCTAGCCCCAACCCGCAATATGTCCGAAATTTTAGATGGGGGCAAAGTTTGTAACTTTCCCCAAATTTCAAACAAGCGCGTCTCAAACCGAAACATTGTTCCCCCTTAATTCCCCGCCTCCCTCCGTTTCCCCATTCATACTCCATGGGCACGAAAACGCCCTCTCCACCAGCCGCGAAACCCAGCCTCCTCTGTCCTCCACCCCATAGCGGCCAATCCACCGCCGCCCTCCTCCATCACGCCGGAGTCGGTACCCCGACGTCGTCGTCCAACGCAACCGCAACCACAATGCCCTCAAAGACTTAGCAGCTGAAGCCAAGACAGAGCTGCCTCCACGACGCTGACGCCGACGTGTGCTGTACCAGAACCAGTCCGACCACGCCGTCCTGCGCCTCACTGCTGCGGCTCCAATGTCGTAACCATCCACCGCACCGGAGCTGTTCCCGCTACACCGTCGTTCGCCACCTTGGATCTGCTTCCCCGCCGGCGACAGACGACCACCGCACCACACTCAACAACTTGGCCATGGGTTCGTCCAAGGCTGCACCGTCCTCCACAACTTCTGGTTTCCGGCGAACAACAAGAAGATCGTCGGAAAAACAGATGGAGGACACGGCACTACCAGCAGAAAGAGGTACTCCTCTTCCCTTATTCGTGCAAATCTTACGTCTCCGCTCACACCGTATTCATCCCACAAAAGAAACTAGTTGAGCGCTTCTTACTGCATCTTCTTCGTGATACTAAATGCACAAGGTTTCCTCCCTTTTACTATTTCACCTTTGCTAGAGGTTAGTAGCCCGCCTGGATTTCAATTCAGGGTCAGTCGAACCGCAATTAAAAGAAGCAGCACCCGCTTAGGCGCGCGGAGCACCTAGTCTGCCTATTCCCAGGGGAAGCGGCGCATCGGTGTCTATCATAGGGGTGTGGGGCGCAGGAGCTGCTTGCGCCCGATCTGGAGGTCGGCGGGGCTTGAATGAATGGCCGGGGGTGCCAAGCACGGCGGTGCGGTGAGGTCGAGGGGAGGGCGTAGGAAGGGGAGGAATACTGGGCCGATGGTCGCTGGCGTTTCAAAGAAGATCGTCAACACTGACTGGCTGGAGGTAGATGAAGGCGATCTGCCCGTTCTTTGTACATCGGACGGTGCAGAAAAAATGGACCGACCAATTTGCTTTCAGTCGACTGTTATTTTCATAGAATCCTGTAGTAATTTAGTGTGACATGCATGTTGTAGAGCTATCATATGTCTCCCGTCATTTATTTCTCACCGACCTGCTATCTGCTACCTTTACACTGTACTAATTGTGCACACACTTCACCCATACTCACACTATTGTTTTTTTATGCATGGGTATTTCAGACTCTGATGCAGTGTTGGTGAATGCAAAAAAGAAAAGACAGAAGTTGCTCCAGTGTAATTCGAAGATAAGCACTAAGCGTTTCAGCGCTCTAATGGGTGCAGTGTCAGCAGTTGGAGATAGTAAACGTAGCTCTGCAGTTGATGATCTCAATTGCCACACACAACCATCCCAGGTGCTTGCTTTAACTTCGCGTTGTCAAATGTGGTTGCATGTTGCATATGGTGTCTAGCTTGTATTGCTTCCAATTTGGTTAAATTGCATCTGCTTACTTTACACATTATACCTTTGATAATGACATGCCTTCCTGTTTTTGATACATACTACATATGTCTACTAACCATGTTCGTACATCAAACTAATGCTCTTTTGTATCCCTCGTCAATCACTTATGATGATACAGTCACCCGAGTGGGTTACTGTGAGACGCCCTACTCATTTAAAGAGTGCAGTGTCATCCTCCCCACATGATTCTCAAGAAACAGCAAGGCTAAATGAAGATAGTCAACGTAGCTCTCTATTTGATCACCGCAATTCCCCCACACCACCATCGCAGGTGCTTGCTCTTACTTGGCAGTGTGATATGTGGTTGCATGTTGCATGTGGTGTCTACCTTGTAATGCTTCTAATTAGGGTAAATTGCATCTGCTTAGTTAACACATTATACCTGTGAATATGACATGCCTTCCTGTTTTTGGTACATACTACGTCTTTCTATTAACCATGTTCTTACATCAAACTACTTTTCTTGTGTATCCCTCATCAATGCTCCTAATTTGTTAAATTGCATCTCCTTAGCTTACACATTATACATGTGAATATGACACGCCTTCCTGTTTTTGGTACATACTACATCTGCCTATCACACCATGTTCTTACATTAAACTATTGTTCTTGTGTATCATGCATCTATCGCTTATGATGAGACAGTCACGTGCGTGGGTTAATATGAGACGCAATACTCTTATAAAGAATGCAATTTCATCCTCTCCACATGATTCTCAAGAAACAGCAAGCCTAAATGAAGATATTGAACGTAGCTCTGTACCTGAAGACCGCACTTCCCCTACACCACCATCACAGGTGCCTGCTCTAACTTCGCAGTGTGATATGTGGTTGCATGTTGCATGCGGTGTCTAGCTTGTAATGCTTCTAATTAGGGTAAATTGCATCTGCTTAGTTGACACACTATACATGTGAATATGACATGCCTTCCTATTTTTGGTACACACTACATCTATGTGTTAACCTTGTTCTTACATGAAACTACCTCTCTTCTGTATCCTGCATCAATCACTTATGATGAGTCACCTTTATTCGTTGCATATTGCATATTATTTCTAGCCTGTTTCCATGTATTGCTTCTAATTTGGTCAAATACATTTGTTAGGGCACCCTTTTAATTTGGCAGAGTGATATTGGTTTCATCTTTCATATGGTTTCTAGCTTGCATCGATTCTAACAAGTTCAAGCACCTTGTGCTTAGTTTACACTTTATACATCATACATGTCAATATGTCACACCATCCTGTTTTTCATACATATTCCATCCTCCTATCATGCGGCTGCCTTACATGAAAGTAGTGTTCGTCAGTATCATGCATCAATGAATTCTGAAGAGAAAATTTTATTCCTTTTTGTTGTGGGTTTGACTTGATAAGGCAAAATCAAGAAAGAGGAAGGAAAAGAGTAAGGAAGGCGATGATGGTGGTCCTCTGCAGCAACGTAAACGGAGCATCTGTACCGATTCTCCTTGTATTGATAGTGCATTACAAGGTCCAAGTCTCCGCTCCCCTACTCCACCATCCAAGGTGCTTGCTCTAACTTGGCAGTGTCATATCTGGTTGCATGTTGCATATGGTGTCTAGCTCGTATTGCTCCTAATTAGTGTAAACTACATCTGCTTAGCTTACACATGATACATGTGAATATGACACGCTTTCCTATTTTTGGTACATACTATATCTGTCTATCACACCATGTTCTTACATGAAACTACTCTTCTTGTGTATCCTGCATCAGTCACTTATGATGGGACACCTTTAAGTTGGCAGTGTGATATTGTTTTGCGTCTTGAATATGATTTCTAGCATGTATTGCTTCTAGTTTGATGAACGCCACCTATGACGAGACAATTTTAACTTGGCAGAGTGATATTGATTGCACCTTCCATATGGTGTCTTGCAGTGTTTCTAATTTGTTGAAGTGCCTTCTTCTTAGTTACCACATCATAGGTGTGAATATGTCAAGCCGTCCATTTTTTCATAGATATTCCATCCTCGTATCATGACTTTGCCTTTCATCAAAGTAGTGTTCGTCAGTATCATGCATGAATGAGTTCTGAAGAGCGAATGATATTCCTTTTTCTTGTTGGTATGACCTCACAATGCAAAATCAATAAAGCTAAAGGAAATTGGCAAGGCATTGGATGATGGTGGTCCTTCCGAGCAACTGAAATGGAGGTTCTCTATAGATTCTACTCCGCCATCCTCCCAACAAGATTCGCAAGACAACGCAAGGCTAGACAGTCAACGTAGGTGTGTAGATGATGAGCACATCTCCCCTACTCCACCATCACAGGTGCTTGCTCTAACTTGGCACTATTATATGTGGTTGCATGTTGCGTATGATGTCTAGCTTGTATAGCTTCTAACTTTGTGGAATTGCATGTGCTTACTTTACACATAATGCCTGTGAATATGACATGTGTTCCTGTTTCTACATCAGACTACTATTCTTGCATATCCCGCATCAGTCACTTATGATAAGGCACCTTTAAGTCGCCACTGTGATATTGGTTGTGTCTTGCATATGATTTCTAGCATGTGCTGCTTCTAATTTGTTGAAACGCCATACAGTTTGAACTTGGCAGAGTGATATTGGTTGCATCTTTCATATGGTGTCTAGCTTGCAGTGCTTCTAATTTGTTGAAATGCCTTCTGCTTAGTTACCACATCATAGGTGTGAATATGTCACACCATAATGTTTTTCATACATATTCCATCCTCGCATCATGTGTTTGCCTTTCATCCGAGTAGTGTTCTTCAGTATCATGCATGAATGAGTTCTGAAGAGAGAATTTTATTCCTTTTTCTTATCGGTTTGACTTCACAATGCAAAATCATTACAGCTAAAGGAAATTAGTCCGGCAGTGGATGATGGTGGTCCTTCGGAGCAACTCAAACTGGGGGTCTCTAAAGATTCTACTCCGCCATCCTCCCAACAAGATTCGCAAGACAACACAAGGCTGGACAGTCAACGTAGCTGTGTAGACGATGAGCACATCTCCCCTACTCCGCCATCACAGGTGCTTGCTCTAACTTGACACTCTTATATGTGGTTGCATGTTGCGTATGATGTTTAGCTTGTATTGCTTCTAACTTGAATTGCATCTACTTACTTTACACATAATGCCTGTGAATATGACACGTGTTCCTGTTTCTAGAACATACGTGTACATGATGAGCACATCTCCCCTACTCCACCATCACAGGTGCTTGCTCTTACTTGGAACTGTTATACGTGTTTGCGTTTTCCGTATGATGTCTAGTTTGTATTGCTTCTGATTATGTTGAATTGCATCTGCGTAGCTTACAACTTATACCTGCAACGATCACTTACCCATAAGACACATTTAACTTGGGACTGTGATGTAGGTTGCATCTTGCATTGTCTTCTAGCTTGTACTGCTTCTAATTTCTTGAAATGGCACTTACGACGAGACATTTTTTACCTGATAGAGTGATATTGGTTGCATGTTCATATGGTGCCTAGCTTTCATTTCTTCTAATTTTGTTGAAATGCCTTCCGCTTACTGTTTTTTCATACATATTCTATCCTCCTATCGTACGTGCGAATATGAAACATTGTCTTTTTTTGTATATATTCCATCCTCCTATCCTGCGCTTGCCTTACATCAAAGTAGTGTTCGTCTGTATCATGCATCAAACAGTTATGCAGAGCTAATTTTATTCATCTTCTTGTGGTTTTGACTTCATAAGACAATATCAGAAAATAGGAAGGAAAAGAGTAAGTTAGTGGATGTTGGTGGTCCTCCGCACCGACGCAAACAGAGACTCTCCAGATTTGCCACTCCTACTGCTAATGAAGTTGAAGTCCCAAGTCTACATGATGAGTACATCTCCCGTACTCCACCATCGCAGGTGCTTGCTCTAAGTTGACAGTGTGATAATTGGTTTCATGTTGCATATGTTGTCTAGCCTGTACTTCTTCTATTTTGATTAAATTGCACCTGCTGAGTTTATATGTTATACATGTGCATATGACATGGCTTTCTGTGTCTAGAATACACTGCATCTATCTATGATACCATGTTCTTACATCAAAGTACTGCTGTTGTGTATCCCGCATTAGTCACTCATGATTGGACGCTTTTAACATGGCAGTTTGATAGTGGTTGCATCTTGCATTGATTTCTACGTTGTACTGCTTCTAATTTTTTGAATTTCCACTTATGACAAGACACTTTTAACTTGGCAGAGTAATATTGGTTGCATCTTTCATATGGTGTCTAGCTTGCATTACTTCTATTTTCTTGAAAATCCTTCTGCTTAGTTTGCACATCGTAAATGTGAATATGTCATGTCGTCTTGTTTTTCTTACATATTCCATCCTCATATGGTTGTCTTACATCAAAGTATTGCTTGTCTGTATCATGCATCAATGAGTTCTGAAGAGTGATTTTATTCTTTTGTGTTGTGGGTACAGCTTGACATGGCAAAGTCAAAAAAGAGCAAGGAAAATAATATAGTAGGGAGTGTTGTTACTCGTCGGGTGAAACAGAAAAGGTTCTGCCGTCGAGATTCTGCTGGTACTTATAGTGCAATAGAAGGTCCAAGTCCACCGGCTAAATCTACAAACACAGTATCACCTGCTCCACCAGCTGCAGCATCCGCTTCAAATGTACCAGCATCTCAACCAGTTACTCGTTCGTTTGCTCTGGAACTGGCCAGTTCCCAAGCTGCCTTCACACCTAACACTACTTCCGAAGCACTGCTGACACAAAAGGACTTGGCAAGATTAGATGAACCTCATGAGCATCAACACCGAGACGGTACTTGACCGAGTCAAGTTGTAGTTGCATGCTCCTTTATATGTACTCTCACAGTTTGATGTACACTAACACTTCCCATATTCATTATTGAACTAGCACCACGGCGCAAGCGGAAATAGACATTAGGGATAATGCTTGACAGATTAACAAAATCTAAAGGAGGAAGAATGGAGATACATTTTGAGGCAGGTTTAAAAAGGCCACGTGATGCTACAGAGTCAGCCAAGTTAGTATCAGAGGCAGCCGTTGCCGTTAGGTGTCATGCACGTATCCTCCCAACGTGGATCCAGTACAGGAATCAGAAAGACAATACCCAATTTAACACCTTCCTTGACCATTTATTCGTAAGTAATGTTATTCATCGCAATTAGTAATATTGTCTTGCTCTGTCCCATACTTTCTAGCTTCCTCCTAATAAGACTCACATTCTTTTTTCAACAAATGAGGTTCAAGTTGGATCCGAAAGATGATGCAACTAAACAAGCATGCACTCATGTTTTTTAGTCTGCTCTGCGACAGTATCGGTACCACCTTAGAAAATCTCACTTTGAAGGCAAGGCTAACAATGAAATCGCCCAAACATCTCCAGTGGAATATATTACAGATGAAGACTGGACATCCCTCGTTAAGCACTGGTCTGATCCAAAGTATCAGGTAAGCTATATGTATTTGATCAGACCACATATTGAACTTGTATTTATGCATGTGCCTTACAAGTGTATCTTCTTCTAGATTAACTGTTTGAAGAACAAAACCAACCATTCTAAAGTGAAATTCCAACAGACAACAGGATCTCGTAGCTATATTGCACACTGCGAGGCTCTTGTAAATAGCTGCTACTTCCTTCTTTTTTTGTGCCATATTATCGTATCTATATTGACTTGTTCCAAATACAGAGGAAAGCCCGTGCGGACCAAAAAGAACCTGAACCGAATGCAGTGCAAATCTTCAATGATTGCCACACCAGCAAGATGAAGGGCATGAGCACACCAGTTCAAGCCGCTGTTGTAAGTCCTTACTCCTCCTGCCTTGAACTGATTGGTACTGTGATGTGTTCATTTAACTACTTGGTTTGCAGCCAATGTCAGTTACTCTGTTCACTTTTATTCACAGTTGTCTTAACGTATCATTTCACCTTACATGGTTTAAAAGAGATGAAGGATATTCTTTTGGTCTTGATCTGTAATCTAGTTGTTATGTTCACGTGCACACACAATGATAAAATGGCATGTTTGTTTTATATCTGTTTGCCCATGATATGAATGATGTCATACTATGTTCATCCTACTTTAAACCATGTCTCTTTATCCTTAGATGTCAACGAATGTGAGGAAATAGACAATACGATAGGCATGCTACATGGACATATGTTCCGAAAGTGATTTATTATGTAGTTGGCACTACAATACATGCTAATGTACTACAGTAGTTCACCAAAATAAGTTATGTATAAACGTTTAACCTACTTTGTTTGTTTTTGTCTCATTAGTAACTTATCTGGTACACTAATCTACAAGTTCAAACTTTCAGGAAGCTATGGAACAAATGATTGAACAGCCACAACCACCTGAAGGTGACGAGGCTACTACAAGCACAATGTCACCTCTTGCTGCAGTGTGTCGGTATCTCTCCACTAATAGTGCAAAAAGCACCTTCCTGCGTAATTCTGGGTTGGTTGTCAAGGTAACCTCGTCCAATCGCCTACTAAACAAAATCTTCCTGCTAGACAGAGTGATATATCTATGCTCCAGACACAAGTCCAATCCCTAATGGATGTTGTTTTGGAAACAAGAATAGTGGTTGAGAAATGTCGTCAAGATATGAATGGTTTTGAAACCAGACTATCAGACATTCGCTTCATTGTTCAAGAGCAATGGCGGAAAAAAGGTGGAGAACGTGCTGGTCCATTAGATTCTACAGCCTGAAACATTAGCACTCAGGTCAAATGATCTGTGCTTATATACATCTGATGGTGCTTTTATCTGGAAGGACTGTAAACTTTATGCCAACAGGACTTTGGTTGTATGGTTGGAATTTATTTTGTTGTGATACAACATTTATGATGCTGCCTCAGGCTACAGTAATTATGACGCTATTTTTGTATAGTGTAGGTTTATCTTAGTAATGTATTCGGCTGAAAGCTTCGTAGGAGCTCAACATGCCAACATTCGTCGGGCCCATTCCAATTGGGCTAAAAACGACTACGGGCCGAAATTGGCATGTAGCCCACTAAAAATATCTGGGCCTAAATTAGCATAAGCTTTCATATTTTTCTGGTAGGCATGTGCCCATAGTGGGCCTTTAACAGGCCTAAACATAATTTGGGCCCTCAGTAAAAATAGGCCATTTACAGGTGTAAATATCTCGAGCCCATAAAAACATGGGCCTTTAATAGACCGAAAGTGAGATTGGGCCCTGATTGTGCCAAATAACCCACTGGATTTAGCAGGCCGAAATGGTGGCCCATTTATGATGCGGATCTTTGATAGGCCAAAATTTGGACGGGCCGTAAATGCGCTGACCTAATACACGGGCCTTTAATAGGCCGGAACTTCGGTCGGGCTAAATTATCGTCATTTTTATATGGGCCGTTAATGGGCCCGATATGACATTGGGCCACATATGGCCCATGGTTTACGTCCGACGTTAACAGGCCGAAAATGACAACAGGCCGAAAGTGGCCCAAAGCTATAGTGGGCCTCTAATAGGCCGAATGTCAGACATGGCTGAATATGACCCAAATCCTTCACGGTCGTTTATGGGCCGAAAGTTTTGATGGCCTGTAAATGGGCCCAAATAAAGTCGGACCTTTAACAGGCCGGAAATACATCGAGCCGTAATTCGGCCCAATTACTTAGCGGACTGTTAATGGGCCAGAAGTGACCATGGGCCGCGTTGATGACAAGTTTAGGACAGGTCGTTAACGGGCCGATTTGACAGAGAGTGTTGGGCCTTTAGCTGGGTCGGCCCATTATGGTCTGCAGAATCTTGTGGGCCTTTAGCTGGGCCAGCCCATTGTGGTCCGCAAAATCTTGTGGGCCTTTAGCTGGGCCGGCCCATTATGGTCTGCAAAATCGTGTGGGCCTCTAGCTAGGCCAGCCCATTATGGTCTGCTAAATTTTGTGGGCCTTTAGCTGGGTCGGCCCATTATGGTCCGCTAAATCTTATGGGCCTTCGGTTGGGCCAGCCCATTTAAACTTTGTGGGCCACTTTTCGGCCGGTCCACGTGTCAACATATCATAGGCCCATCTCGACCGTTGGATGAGTGACACATGTGCCAACGTGGAGCTGACGCGTGGTTCCGTCAGCCAATGAGAATTTTACACGTTGAAAATCAGCATTGGTCGTGGCTGTTAACGGGTTATCGGATCCAAAATCCGACCCGATAGCTTAACGGCGTTCCGTTATGGTGGATGCCACGTGTCGGTCATCCTTGACGAAAGCACTTCTGTGACGCGCGATTTATCGTCATGGAAGTGGACACTTCCGTGATGATAATTTTGGCAATGTCATGGAACACTTCTACGACAACACAGGTATTAGTATCTTGATTCTGTCATAAATTTGTCATGGATGTACATGCATGACAGAAAACGCGACCTACTGTGACAAACACGTATCATCACGGAAGTGTATTTTTTGTAGTGCAAGCTCATCGAGCTCAAGAACACCTCTCCTCAGGAGGTTATTCTTCCCTTGTACTGTTCATCATTAGCCTACAAGGCAATCCACCACACCACACTGGAGTAGGGTATTACACCACAACGGTGGCCCGGACCAGTATAAACCCTTGAGTCCCTTGTTCTTCGGGTTCGGCGAGTTAGGCTTAGAGATCGTTGCGAGAGTGGGCTCGCGGGGGAGAGAGATCTTCATGCGCACCCCGGTGTTCAAACCTCAAGGGTTTGTCGGAACCCGTAATCCGACAGCAGAGGTGTCGTGCGTTCGGTACTTGATCGATTGGATCACAAAGACGTTCGACTACATCAACCACGTTCTTAACGCTTCCGCTTTCGGTCTACGAGGGTACGTGGACACACTCTCCCCTCTTGTTACTATGCATCCCT
>NC_057797.1:525748782-525754731 GCF_018294505.1 Triticum aestivum
GCGTTCCCTAACAAGAAGAGGGGTGGTGGAGGGCAAAGAAGAGGGGGAGGGAGGGATTTAATGGAGGGGTGGTGGAGGGGCAAAGAAGAGGGGGTGGTGGAGGGGCAAAGAAGAGGGGGCAGGGGTGTTGGGGAACGTAGTATTTCAAAAAAATTCCTACGATCACACAAGATCTATCTAGGAGATGCATAGTAATGAGAGGGGAGAGTGTGTCTGCGTACCCTCGTAGACCGAAAGCGGAAGTGTTAAGTAACGCGGTTGATGTAGTCGAATGTCTTCGCGATCCAACCGATCAAGTACCAAACGCATGGCACCTCCGTGATCTGCACACATTCAGCTCGATGACGTCCCTCGTACTCTTGATACAGCTGAGGCCGATGGTGAGTTGCATCAGCACGACGGCGTGTTGATGGTGATGATGAAGTTACAGACGCAGGGCTTCGCCTAAGCACTATGACAAATATGAACGAGGTGGAAAACTGTGGAGGGGGCACCGCACACGGCTAAAGATCAACTTGTGTGTCTATGGGGTGCCCCCCTCCCCCGTATATAAAGGATAGAGGAGGGGAGGGCCGGCCGGCCCCTAGGGCGCGCCCCAAGAGGGGAATCCTACTCCTAGTAGGTGTAGGTTCCCCCTTTCCTAGTCCAACTAGGAGAAGATGGAAGGAGAGGGATAGGGAGAGGGAAAGAGGGGCCGCGCCCCCTTCCCCTTGTCGTATTCAGAATCCCCTTGGGGGGCACGCGCCACCTCCTGGCTGTGGCCCTCTCTCCCCCCTAAGGCCCACTAAGGCCCATAACTTCCCGGGGGGTTCCAGTAACCCTCCGGCACTCCGGATTTATTCAAAACTATCTGGAACACTTCCGGTGTCCGAATAACATGGTCCAATATATCAATCTTTATGTCTCGGCCATTTTGAGACTCCTTGTCATGTCCGTGATCACATCCGGGACTCCAAACAACCTTCGGTACATCAAATCACATAACTCATAATACATATCATCATCGAATGTTAAGCGTGCGGACCCTACGGGTTCAAGAACTATGTAGACATGACCGAGACACATCTCCGGTCAATAACCAATAGCGGAACCTGGATGCTCATATTGGTTCCTACATATTCTACGAAGATCTTTATCGGTCAAACCGCACAACAACATACATTGTTCCCTTTTTCATCGGTATTTTACTTGCTCGAGATTCGATCGTCGTCATCATCATACCTAGTTCAATCTCATCACCGGCAAGTCTCTTTACTCGTTCTATAATGCATAATCCCGTGACTAACTCATTAGTCACATTGCTTTCTAGGCTCATAGTGATGTGCATTACCGAGAGGGCCTAGAGATACCTCTCCGATACACGGAGTGACAAATCCTAATCTCGATCTATGCCAACTCCACAAACACCATCGGAGACACCTGTAGAGCATCTTTATAATCACCCAGTTTTGTTGTGACATTTGATAGCACACAAGGTGTTCTTCCAGTATGCGGGAGTTGCATAATCTCATAGTCATAGGAACATGTATAAGTCATGAAGAAAGCAATAGCAATAAACTAAACGGTCATAGTGCTAAGCTAACGGATAGGTCTAGTCCATCACATCATTCCCTAATGATGTGATCTTGTTCATCAAATGACAACACATGCCCATGGGTAGGAAACTTAACCATCTTTGATTAACGACCTAGTCAACTAGAGGCATACTAGGGACACTCTGTTTGTCTATGTATTCACACATGTAATAAGTTTCCGGTTGATAAAATTCTGTTGGGATCTACGGTAGGGTGTGTCGACTGCAAATTAAAATTCCTACGCGCAGAACAACCAAGCACATGCTACGGGAGATGGATCACAATTCGTTACCACCAGACGCGCAGTGTCGTGCAATGGAAGAAGAGTTGGGGCAGCGCGTCCGCGTGGATCGTCTCCTCCTCGTCCGATCTCCCTCATACAATCGGTGGTCGGTTCCCATGTACAGGTTCGCCGGAGTGGCGCAGGTGCACCGCCTCTAACGGTATCCGCCCGTGCAGGAGGAACGTCGTGCGGCGGACTGCTAGGTCCGATCACACAACCGGCGGCGAGTGGAGGTGTCTATTCGCAACACATGCAAACCCTAGTGACAGCGCCGAAGCGATCAGCACATGAGTGTACCGCACCTCCACTATATATATAGGCGTCCGTCACGGGCTCAACACTTGGGCCTTGCACGGACCCTAAAGCCCATAAGTCTACTCGGCCACAATCCGAATACAGTTCAGATCACATCCGACCAGTGTCCTCGGATCCGACCTCGTAGGTTCCTTCTCTTAAGCGCGTGACCCCTCAGGTTCAAGTCGGCTTGGTCGCAGTTCGGATCACCTCCGAACTGCACTGTTGGTAGCGGCCTCTAGCAAGGCATGCCGAGCACCAAGCAGACTATGAAGCTGGTTAGCGAACTTGTACAACACACTTCCATTCCTTTTGCCACACGATATATGTTATCGAGCTCAAGGCGAGTCTGTCATCCTTGTGCTAGCCCGACCTTTTTCTCGTTCCAGTGATGTCGACCGCAAACCGGATTATCTCATAATCCTTGTCGCATGGCCATGCTTATCCTGGTCGGATCACGCGAGGGTCCTAGAGTATATCTCTCCTGATCGGAAGGGCAAATCCCATCTTGCTCAACCACGTCTTGCAGCATGGTTCTGGACAAACCCGAAGCCTACCTTTATAACTACCCAGTTACGGAGTAGCATTTTGTCGGCCCAAAGCAAGTCTGTCACCATCCCGAGTACATGCGTCAGCTCAGGTCTTAGGACATAGAACATATGTTGTACTAGAGACTCAAAGATGACATATTGCTGCGTCTCATAGTTGGGTCTGTCCGACTCGGACCTTATCTCGACTCGGATCCGACTACGTCGAATCTGACCAGATCCTTCCAAGTCCATATTTTATGGTTAGCATCCAATGCTCCATGGCTAGTGAGACCAAGCCATCGACCGTGTCATATGCTAGTCTAGTTGGCTGCACGTCCACACAGCCCTTTCGACTAGGGACCTTTTTAGGACAGTCATCATACAATGCATAGTCCCACAAACAAGTCACGTACTTGCTGATACACATCATTGATAATGTCCAAGGACTATCTTTATTCATAAACACATAGGAAATATCATCATACATGATTTCCTCTAGGGCATATCTCCAACAAATTCTAGCATGAATAATAAACATTTATCATGATATAAGGAAATATATATATAACAACTTTATTATTACCTCTAGGGCATATTTCCTCCAGTCTCCCACTTGCACTAGAGTGAATAATCTAGTTCACATCGTCATGTGATTTAACACCAATAGTTCGCATCACCATGTGATTAACACCCATAGTTCACATCGTCATGTGACCGACACCCAAAGGGTTTACTAGAGTTGGTAATCTAGTTCACATCGCCATGTGATTAACACCCAAAGAGTACTAAGGTGTGATCATGTTTTGCTTCTGGGAGAGGTTTAGTCAACGGGCCTGCCATATTCAGATCTGTATATATTTTGCAAATTTCTATGTCTACAATGCTCTGCACAGAGCTACTCTAGCTAATTGCTCCCACTTTCAATATGTATCTAGATTGAGACTTAGAGTCGTCTGGATTGATGTAAAAGCTTTCATCGACGTAACTCTTTACAACGAACTCTTTATCACCTCCATAACCGAGAAATATTTCCTTAGTCCTCTTAGGTAACTAAGGATAACTTTTACCATTGTCCGGTGATCCATTCCTGGATTACTATTGCACCCCCTTGCCAAACTCATGGCAAGGTACACAATAGGTCTGGTACATAGCATAGCATACTTCATAGAACCTATGACTGAGGCATAGGGAATGACTTTCATTCTCTTTCTATTTTCTGCCATGGTCGGGTTTTGAGTCTTACTCCACTTCACACCTTGTAACACGGGCAAGAACTCCTTTTTGACTATCCCATTTTGATCTACTTCAAAAACTTGTCAAGGTATGTACTGTAGCGACCCGACCTCGGACGGTCAAGTCTCTGTGCTTCAGTATCATCCCTGGATCGGTAATGCTGACACACACAGTACTCGAAGGATTTATAGCAGAGTAGCAATCACATCGAATGTCTCAAAAGAGAACTTATTTCAATAAATATGGCTTAAGGCCATCTAAATACGATAACAGCGGAAGTCTTGGAAGATAAAGTGAGTCCGTCAACTCCAACGGCATAGCTGAGTGCATGACAACCGACCTATGGCACCTTACTCGTTGTCCGAAAAGTCTGCAACATGATACGTTGCAGCCCGAAAATGGGTCAGCACATGGAATATGCTGGCATAGTAACACAGTAGAGCAAAGAATAGATAAATGCTATCACTACATGCATATATGGCTGGTGGAGGCTCTATGGTTACAATGTTTTTGCGAAAAGCCAATTTTCCGTACAACAAAGGAATATATTTTATTTAACTATCATGGTAGTTGAAACAACATTGAGAATGGTACCCCCATCTCAATCCCAATTAAAAGTAATTATCATCCCAACAAATTAATTTAAAGTGATGAGATCCATAGGATAATTCAAAAACCAGATACTCAAGATGTCCATAATCGGGGACTCGGCTAACCATGATTAGTTTGTACACTCTGTAGAGATTTGCGCACTTTTCCCAACAAGACTCGATCTCCTCCGTTGGATTTCTCGCACTACATGGTGTTTGAGAAACGGATGACCGAGACACAGTGTTTCAGAAGCATTAACTCTAACCCCTGGTAGACCGTACCAACCTACATCCCCTACATCTGCTAGTCTACCACTGGAAGAGGTCATGCAACCTACTCAACTATGCTAGAGCCCATAATAGCTTGTGGCTGCACACGGAAGTTTCAAGCATGAATAATCTTATGATCCCTTTGAGCATGGGTGGCGGACCATAGGAGGATCACACGGTATAACCCCGAGATCTCCTAGGACAACACTGGTATAACTCCAGGTGCCCACAAGAAATCCACCCAGATGTGTATTAAAGTTGCCAACTTAAGTTGAACCATTACTTAACAAACTCACATCTGTCATGGATACTCTCAAACCCAAACCACGTCTATGAGCATAACATGGCAATATAAGCATAACATAGAAGTAACTCCCGAGGGTTTGATCATAAACAGGGCAATAGGTTCTACCTCATCGACTACTTCCCAGACCCACATGTTAAGAGATCCTACTCATGCAATGTTTGAGGGTTGAAACTAATGCATAAAAACTGGGTATGAAAGAGTATGATCAATGTGTTACTTGCCTTGCTGACGATCTGCAAATCCCAAAGACTCATAGTAGCACGCTCCGCACTCTAGGTAATCTATCGCAAACAAACAATAGCATACATAAGAAATCAAGCAAAGATGCAAGGGGAAAACTTCGAATAAGAAGATCTAACTAGAAAGTTCAACTGAAGAACTCCGGTTTGCAAAAAGAAACAAATCAAACAGAGCAACGAAACTCAAACTACGAAAGAAACAAGATCCGATTACTAATCTGGACTAAAGTCAAATTTTACAGTACCAAAATCTTGTTCAAGTTGGTTATGAGGGCTTCGAGAAGAAGATCTAGGCGCTTGTTTCACCCAATTTGGATAAACGAGCAAAAAGATAAACTAAAACGAAGATTAGGGCAGGAATCGCGACCGAAAATAATCGTGGAAAAACCCTGGAAAATAAAACGAGACGAACAGGCTAATGAACGAACGTTCATTGTCTGTGGCTAACTAACGGATAGCGTTCGTTAAAATGAACAGATGGACGAGCGTCCGCTAAACAACTAAACCGGAAAAAAATACCGAACCGATCTATTAAAAAATAAATCTAGGGTTTCAAAAAAACATGTCGGTTAACCAAAAAACGACGAACGGCGGCGGCGGCGGCAGCTACCTCCGGCGAGACGTCAGCG
>NC_057797.1:526055201-526276228 GCF_018294505.1 Triticum aestivum
CCGCCGTCGACCCCGGCCTCCCTGTGCCCCGCTGCGTGCGCCCCTAGACGCGCGGGAGCACGGGCTCCCTCCTGGTGCCCTCAGGGTGCCCAACCGTAGCCTGTAGCGCCGCCTCGACCAACTCCGGCGAGTTCCCGCCGCTGCTGTGGTCGCCGGCGTCACCTGTGACGTGGCGCCGGTTAATTAGTGCTAGTAACCCCGCTAAACACCCCCAAAGCCACTGCCATGTGGGCCCCTGCGCTTAATTAGGTTAATATAATTATTCTGTTAAATTAGTGTTAGTGCCGTGGACCCCACGTGTCAGCTTTGACTCTGGCCCAGTCATAGTTGACCGGTCCCACCTGTCATTCACTCAATCCAGACCTGAGGCACTGACCAGTGGGCCCCACTGGTCAGGTTTGACCCGAGCCAGCCCAGTTGACCCTGCTGACGTCACTGTGACGTGGTGCTGACGCCATAATTCATTTCTGGATTTATTATTATTCAGGAAATTCCAGAAAATGCCTAAAACTTCTAAAATCATAGAAATTCAACCGTAACTCCAAATTAAATAATTTATATATGAAAAATTATCAGAAAAATTCAAGGAATCCATCTGTACCATTTTCATGCATGTTAGAACAACTTATAGCTGCTGTTTAGCACAAATCAATTAAATGGCATTTGAATAATCACATATGGAGTTTGAATTTGAATCTTGTATTCAAACCAACTTCATTTAATCTGTTGCTAGTTGCATTAGCCCAAAACACATTCATTTTGCCATGTCATGATCATGCATTATATTGTGCATTGCATTGATTGTGTTCCCTTCTGTGTTGCCGGTATTTGTCCCCTCTCGATAGACGTGATACCGATGATGTGATCGTTGACACTGATGAAGACTCAATGTTATCTTCAGAAGTGCCAGGCAAGCAAAACCCCCTTGTTCATTCCGATAAAATCCCACTCTCTCGCTCCTGCTCTCTTTTACTGCATTAGGACAACATCGATTCATCTGTTACTTGCTGCGGTAGCTGAACCCCTTTATCCTCTGCATGACCTGTCATTCCACAGTAATTAGATGAAACCCACTAGCATGAGTAGGAGTTGTTTGAGCCCTGTTGTGCCTACTCATTCATGTTTGTTTGTCATGCCTGCTACTGCTTAGAGTTGAGTCAGGTCTGATTCATCGGGGATGAATCAGAGGCGTGTGAACATGTCCTACTGTGTGTGAGCTAAGTGTGTGAACACGATTTGGTAAAGGTAGCGGTGAGAGGCCATGTAGGAGTACATGGTGGGTTGTCTCATTGAAGCCGTCCTTAGGAACTGAGTTCTGTGTTTGTGATCCATGATTCAGCTACTACCATGCATTGGGCCCTGAAATATGACCCCGCTCGACTTCTTATTCACCCTAGTCCTCTGTCCAGGAGTTGCAAGTAGTTTCTGGTGTTTGTAGTATGCTGGAGGCCGTGGACAGCGCTGACCGTAGGGGTGGGCTGTGATGCGGTAGGCACGTGGCCGGGTAAACCGGGCACCCGTTTGGTGTCACGGAACCCTGTTCACATCGTTTGGGGCTGTGAGCGAAACTCCGGTCGGATCTCCTCATGGATGGAACCCGAATAGGCGATAAACCTGGACTAGAGACTTGAGTGTTTAGGTAGGTCGTGGTCTACACCCACGTCGGCTTTCGCTTGAAGTCTGCCGAGCACATGTCGTGTGTAGACGCTAAGCGGTGGAAACATGTATGAAGAAGTACACCCCTGCAGGGTTAACATCATCTATTCGACTAGCCGTGTCCGCGGTAAAGGACTTCTGGGTTGCTTATATCAGTTCATAGACAAGTGAAAGTGGATACTTTAAAATGCGCAAGATAAGTGTGAGTGCTATGGATGGCGTTCTTGTAGGGAGACGGGAGCGGATCCATAGTGGTGTATTGATATGGTGAATATGTGGACTCGTGTGCGCCACCTCAAAAGAGTCGCTTGCAGTCGTAGTTTAGGATAGCCACTGAGTCAAAGCTGGCTTGCTGCAGTTAAACCCCACCATCCCCTTGTTGAAAATGATGCATATGTAGTTAGTTCTGATGTAAGTCTTGCTGGGTACATTTGTACTCACGTTTTCCTATTTTATGTTTTGCAGAGAGATTTCGGTCTCGCTAGTAGTACCGCGTGGACTTCGACGTTTAGCTTGTTACCTCAGCTACGATCTTGTGCCCTCGGCAAGATCTGATAGATAGTCAGGCTTCTCAGCCTTTTTCATTTATAGATGTCTGTACCCAGACATGATAGCTTCCGTTTGTGCTTTGATTTGTATGCTCTGAATGTTGGGTCATGAGACCCATGTTTGTAATATCTCGCTCCTCGGAGCCTATTGAATAAATTACTTGAGTCGTAGAGTCATGTTGTGATGCCATGTTGTATTTGCACATATCGAGCATATTGTGTGTATGTTATTGAAATGCTTGGTATGTGTGGGATCTGACCATCTAGTTGTTTATCTTTAGTAGCCTCTCTTACGGGGAAATGTCTCCTAGTGTTTCCACTGAGCCATGGTAGCTTGCTACTGCTCCGGAACACTTAGGCTGGCCGGCATGTGTCCTTCTTCGTTCCTGTGTCTGTCCCTTCGGGGAAATGTCACGCGATGAATATCGGAGTCCTGTTAGCCCGCTACAGCCCGGTTTGCCGGAGTCCTGCTAGCCCAGTGCTACAGCCTGGATTCACTCGCTGATGACCGACACGTTCGATGATGGGTCATGAATGCCTGTCCCTGTAAGTCTGTGCCACTTTGGGTTTACGACTAGCCATGTCAGCCCGGGCTCCTTATCATATGGATGCTAGCGACACCGTCATATACGTGTGCCAAAAGGCGCAAACGGTCCCGGGCTAAGGTAAGGCGACACCCGTGGGAATACCGTGCGTGAGGCCGCAAGGTGATATGAGGTGTTACATGCTAGATCGATGTGGCATTGAGTCGGGGTCCTGACAGCATTGGTATCAGAGCTTGACTGCCTGTAGGATTACCAAGCCAAATTGGTCGAAGTTGAGTCTAGAAATTCTTTAGTTATATAAGGGAATTGATTGTGGGATGGAACGTAAGGCTCTTTTTACTCCTTATACTTTATGCCCTTCTGATCTGAGTCATCTTATCTTTCCTACGGGGATTAAGAACTAGGCTATCTCTTCTTTCTATCAGGATCACGTGTTACTAATCCGTAGACTTATAGATTGTTGGATTAAGCCTCAGTTCAGTTTCTGCTTCCGTATGTTAATTGTTGATCTCGAAACCGTGATATTGTGCTTCTGAGTGGTTATGCCACCATTTTTGTGAATGTCTCAAATCTTTCTGAGCATTTACAGCCGTTATGCTGTCCGAGTCATCCCAGGTTTCTAAGTAGTCTGATGCAATTGCAAGTCCTTTCTTCCCGTTTCAATGTGCCCATGGGCCAGATTAATCACACTAATTGTTGAGTTGAGGTATTCTATTGCCTTGACTTTTATGTTGGAGTTGCTATTATGACCCTAGGTATTTAGGGAGTCACCTAGTAATCTAGCAACGTTTTGTGTTCCCAGTGTGAGATTCTGGCCTTTATTCTCGAAAGCATTCCGTGATGCTACTTAGTAGTAGGTATTCTGTTCCTGGGTTCTTGAACCCGAGATTCACTCTACTTACTTCATGTTGATAGTGTTTGCTAGTTCCTTCAGGATATTAGTAACCTTTGCGATAGTCCTTGAAGTCCGTGGTATCTTCTTCTTCCAAATACCATGAACTACTTATGGCAGAAGTTCCTCGTTGAACTGAACGATCACAACCAGAGTGCTCTTGAGGAGTTCTCCATTATATATTGTGGCTCTGCCAGTTCTACCTTTCTACATGGGTTATCCGGAAGAAATATGTTGAACTTCGTTCGACATGCTAAACCATGCATCCACAACTCAGGAAATCATATGTTCTTTTGAGTTGTCCCTCTGTAGTTGTATTTGGCCCTCGTCTATCAATTGATAGTCGAGATTATGTGTGCATTCGTTCATCGATGCCTATGACTCTTGTGGTCTGTCAAGCCATTCTATTCCGGAGTGACTAGGAGAAACAAACTCCAGTACCTCTTCCATATCTAGGATTGGGTCAAAGAAGTTGTGCTCCGCAGATCAAAATGCCAATTCAGCTTTTGCTCTGTTCTACCTTGGAGTATTACCATCTTTATATCAGGATTGTTATAGGAATTGCACACCATCCCATGAACTCTTGGTACAGCGATACTTCTTGCCATCATTAGTCATTCCTCGGTCTTCGTGTTGATGCAACTGGAATACCGACAAATGAATTGTGATGTGTGAAATCAATACGCCTAGCAACCTCGTTGCTGGGTAGTTAAAGGACAATAATTTCATTCTTAGTGTGTTGGTTATTGAATCATCATTCTAAGATTGATCGTGCTACCTAGTCCATTCTCCTGGTTCACTCCTCGATCGATGAGTTAGGATTATTTCAAATCCTTGCCCTATTGATCATATCGTCTTGCCCTGAAAAGCAAGATTGTTCTCGAGCTTAGTAACATACCGGTGGTTCGTGATTTTCTGAATATCTTCTCAGAAGTATTACCAGGTTGTCACCTGACCGCTATGTTGAGTTCGTGATCAAGTTGGTTTATTCCTGTAAACCACCCCTTCTCCAAGAATCCGTGTTGGATACCCTGAGCTAGTTGGATAAGCTAAACAACAACTTGGAGAGTTGGAAGATAAAAGCTTGTCCGACTTAGTTCATGTTAAGGGATATCTTTTGTGTGTGTGTGTGTTGAAGAAAGATGATATCTTCATCGATTGGTCCCTGTGATCAGTTGCTGGACCTATTGTCTTATCAATCCTTTGATTTGAGTGTGGGCTATCGTCAAATCAAATCAGTACCAACGATGCTCGTAATGTTGTCTTATTCGTGGTTGATCCCTCGAGCATACACCATTACATCTTTGGTCTGACCAATGCTATCACCGTGTTCACTTAACTATGGAATTCCTTTTAAAAGGAAATCTAGATGAATTGTTGTTGAGCCCATTGACAACATCCTTATCTCCTCCATGATTTTGTTGAACATTAAGCTAGTGTTGGAAACTTTTGAAAGCATTTGTTCATGCTAGCTCATGAAGCATATGTTTGGATGAAGGTAGTGACTTCCTTTAATTCATGTGCATTTGATGCAAGTTGCCGCCGTGGACTCGAGAAAGTCAATGTTGCTTCCTCTGGACTCATCGCAAGTCAGTCATGCACACGTGCGAAGTATTCTGTGGTCTGGAGACTTGCAACCTTCATTCCATATGTGTATCCTAGCACACCAAGCCACTGACTGATTTGTTCAAGGAGAAGGAGTATCTTCATAAGAGCTAATCCGGACTTATGAAAGAACTTCGATATCCTCGCTGATGGTTCCCAACCAGAACTCGGTAGTGTTTTATTGTAAGACTACCATGTGGGCATGCTTGTCTGGGACAACGTGTTCACATGTTTGTAGCAGAACCAGCTCATGTTTTGGAGCTTGCTATCGTAGTTCATCTCCCGATAATCCCGCAACGTCATCTCGTCGATTTGTGTTGCAAACTTTCTTTTTTCTTCCTAGACTCGATGAGTCTGGAATATCCTGACACCAACCAGATCTGAATCTCAGGCAGATATGATGGTTTGGAACATTTCCCAAGAACTATAATATCGGTCCCTCGAAAACCGATAAAGTGGATGTCATGGCCAACACACCCAGCCGGAAGACCTGTTATTATAATATCTTGTTTGAGGAAGTTGGCCACCCCCCCATAGGGATTTCGTAGGATTTACTCCCTAGTTGCCCCTATGGATTTTGAGATCCCGAAGTCCGACCTTTTTACTTGATGTTCTAGTTATCAAACCATATCTATGAATGGGATACACTAGCACATCAAGGAGAACATTAGAAGCGGAGTGCTAAATGTCTCTCGGTCGATCATCCAGATTTTCTTTCCTTGGCATTGCTAGGGTGAAATCTGAGAAAGTGTTATCTTCCTTTGCATCTGCATCATCCATCATTATTCATCATGGTAGTAAGTTGTGTTGCCAGAATCCTTGACACGGATGTTGGTAAAACCTTGATGATTATGGAATTGCTCAAGTTCTTGAGAGCACGCACAAGCGCTAGGTATTATCGCCGGCACTAACCGGGATTGCTCCTAGTCTCGTCGGTTATGCTATAACCACTCCAACAGTGAATTCACTCTTTATTGTTGGGTTCTTCCCCAGTTACCAGAATCATTCCTAGCATTTGCATTTTGTTCCTAGCTTGCACCGCCAATGTGCCATTCTACCATGGGTCTCTTCCATTTCCGGTGATAAGCAAATTCATCCATTACGTTGTCTTCAACAAGGTAATCCACATCATCCAAGTCCGAGTATGCCATTCTACCGACCCCCTCCAAACGATCGCTCGAGAATTGTCTTAGGCTGGTTTAAAGAGTTTCAATGATCTCTGAATCAAAAGTAATTCTTTTTGCCACTTAAGGGGATATATCTACGAGTCACC
This sequence comes from Triticum aestivum, assembly GCF_018294505.1. Classification (NCBI taxonomy): domain Eukaryota; kingdom Viridiplantae; phylum Streptophyta; class Magnoliopsida; order Poales; family Poaceae; genus Triticum; species Triticum aestivum. The sequence goes on from NC_057797.1 coordinate 526,061,721, forward strand.
ATTCCTAAGATGCCTCGTTGTGGTATCATGGCAACTCAACTCCTCGCTACGTTGACAATCGATTACCATCTTCTTAAGCGTGAAATTGTTGTCTACCTAGTGAACCTTCGTCATCTGCTTCACTCCATTCCTATGGATGTGTGCTTCGTCTCTCAGCTTGAGAGATATTTCCATGTCTCAAACCATGAGTTGATCCTAAGTTGTTCGATCTTCGAGGAGATCGATCCTTCTAGAGTTTTCCTTCCCTCTTCTTGTCATGTTAGTTGGAGTTCTCAGAACAAGACGACAAGACAATGATGATGAACGAATCAACGTTCAATTGAAGTGCAACCTGGATCCTGAAGATCGTACTAGTTGCGTTTCCCCTTCACCTTACCCTACGCTTGAATCTCGAGACGAGATTCTTGTTTAGTGGGGGTGAGTTGTCACATCCCTGGTCCTGTTATGCATTAGGCTAGACCTCATGTGAGCTTCATGTTTTAATTCAAATGAAATTTGAACTGAGGAATTTTGGAAGCCTCAAAAACTTAAATAAAAGAGGGGCAAAGAACCCTGGAAAATGCATTCAATGTTTCAAAATGGCCTTAAATAATGTTGGTTATATTTTGGCAAGGGTTTTGCACCAAACCAAAAATAATGAACATTTTTGAGGAATATTTTGAGCACTGAATTTAAATCATTACTTTATTTGCATTTGGAACTATATTCATAACCTGTATAGAATATATTTCCAAATACCCTGAAACATTTTATGTGCTTTTGGAAAAGTCCATTAAGCAGCATAAATATTTTCAGAGGAGTTTTTGGGCATTGTTTGAATTATTTTAAATTCAAAACAGTGGCAAAATAAATTAAATAAAACAAAACAGAAGAGAGAAAAAATAAAACAGAGCAGAAGACTTACCTGGCGCTTACCTGTCCAGCCCAGCCGGCCCAGCTCCCCCACCTGGCCGGCCCAGCCCACCTCCTCCCCCTTGTCCTCTTCCTCCTCTGCCAGGAGGACGAACAGAGGCGAGGCGTGGCGCGCGCCCGAGAGGCCTCGGCCACCTCCTGCTTCCCCCCTGGCCACCTCCTGCCTGGTTGCCTCCCTCCTCGACGCCCGGAGACGCCACGCACTCCCCCTCGCCCCCTGCACCTCTCCTCTCTCCCCCTGGACCCCATTCCCTCCTCTGCTTCCCTCTCGCGCACACCATCGAGCGGAGCTCGCCGTCATCGTCGCCGTACTCATGGCCACCGGCCACCCCTAGCCTCGCCGATGCACCCAGGAGCTCCGCCTCGACCCCCTCTTTCTCCCCACCGATCCACGGGCCTCCGGAAGCCCTGCATCGCCGCCAACGCGCCGTCTTCAACCTCCGGATCCGACGGCCCCCTCCGGTCAATTTGCGGCCTCAGCACGTCCCCGGCTACACCGAGTTGCTCCCCCTCACCGCTGTGAGCTCCTCTTCGTTCTCCCCCTCTCCCCACCATCAATTGCATCCCCTAGCCGTTATTTCTGTGATGGCCGAGAGCTCGCCGCCGCCGCCGTGAAGCTCGCCGTTGCTAGCGACCCCCGCTGACCATGAAGAGCACCTGGACGAGTTCGACACGTCCGGCAGATGCTTCCCAACCGCCTAGCTTGTTCTTTTGGAAGCTGCAGCCCCGCGCCGCTCGAACCCGTAGCTCCGGCCGCCGCCGTTCTGGTCGCCGCCGTCGACCCCGGCCTCCCTGTGCCCCGCTGCGTGCGCCCCTAGACGCGCGGGAGCACGAGCTCCCTTCTGGTGCCCTCAGGGTGCCCAACCGCAGCCTGTAGCGCCGCCTCGACCAACTCCGGCGAGTTCCCGCCGCTGCTGTGGTCGCCGGCGTCACCTGTGACGTGGCGCCGGTTAATTAGTGCTAGTAACCCCGCTAAACACCCCCAGAGCCACTGCCATGTGGGCCCCTGCGCTTAATTAGGTTAATATAATTATTCTGTTAAATTAGTGTTAGTGCCGTGGACCCCACGTGTCAGCTTTGACTCTGGCCCAGTCATAGTTGACCGGTCCCACCTGTCATTCACTCAATCCAGACCTGAGACACTGACCAGTGGTCCCCACTGGTCAGGTTTGACCCGAGCCAGCCCAGTTGACCCTGCTGACGTCACTGTGACGTGGTGCTGACGCCATAATTCATTTCTGGATTTATTATTATTCAGGAAATTCCAGAAAATGCCTAAAACTTCTAAAAATCATAGAAATTCAACCGTAACTCCAAATTAAATAATTTATATATGAAAAATTATCAGAAAAATTCAAGGAATCCATCTGTACCATTTTCATGCATGTTAGAACAACTTATAGCTGCTGTTTAGCACAAATCAATTAAATGGCATTTGAATAATCACATATGGAGTTTGAATTTGAATCTTGTATTCAAACCAACTTCATTTAATCTGTTGCTAGTTGCATTAGCCCAAAACACATTCATTTTTCCATGTCATGATCATGCATTATATTGTGCATTGCATTGATTGTGTTCCCTTCTGTGTTGCCGGTATTTGTCCCCTCTCGATAGACGTGATACCGATGATGTGATCGTTGACACTGATGAAGACTCAATGTTATCTTCAGAAGTGCCAGGCAAGCAAAACCCCCTTGTTCATTCCGATAAAATCCCACTCTCTCTCTCCTGCTCTCTTTTACTGCATTAGGACAACATCGATTCATCTGTTACTTGCTGCGGTAGCTGAACCCCTTTATCCTCTGCATGACCTGTCATTCCACAGTAATTAGATGAAACCCACTAGCATGAGTAGGAGTTGTTTGAGCCCTGTTGTGCCTACTCATTCATGTTTGTTTGTCATGCCTGCTACTGCTTAGAGTTGAGTCAGGTCTGATTCATCGGGGATGAATCAGAGGCGTGTGAACATGTCCTACTGTGTGTGAGCTAAGTGTGTGAACACGATTTGGTAAAGGTAGCGGTGAGAGGCCATGTAGGAGTACATGGTGGGTTGTCTCATTGAAGCCGTCCTTAGGAACTGAGTTCTGTGTTTGTGATCCATGATTCAGCTACTACCATGCATTGGGCCCTGAAATATGACCCCGCTCGACTTCTTATTCACCCTAGTCCTCTGTCCAGGAGTTGCAAGTAGTTTCTGGTGTTTGTAGTATGGTGGAGGCCGTGGACAGCGCTGACCGTAGGGGTGGGCTGTGATGCGGTAGGCACGTGGCCGGGTAAACCGGGCACCCGTTTGGTGTCACGGAACCCTGTTCACATCGTTTGGGGCTGTGAGCGAAACTCCGGCCGGATCTCCTCATGGATGGAACCCGAATAGGCGATAAACCTGGACTAGAGACTTGAGTGTTTAGGTAGGTCGTGGTCTACACCCACGCCGGCTTTCGCTTGAAGTCTGCCGAGCACATGTCTTGTGCAGACGCTAAGTGGTGGAAACATGTATGAAGAAGTACACCCCTGCAGGGTTAACATCATCTATTCGAATAGCCGTGTCCGCGGTAAAGGACTTCTGGGTTGCTTATATCAGTTCATAGACAAGTGAAAGTGGATACTTTAAAATGCGCAAGATAAGTGTGAGTGCTATGGATGGCGTTCTCGTAGGGAGACGGGAGCGGATCCATAGTGGTGTATTGATATGGTGAATATGTGGACTCGTGTGCGCCACCTCAAAAGAGTCGCTTGCAGTCGTAGTTTAGGATAGCCACCGAGTCAAAGCTGGCTTGCTGCAGTTAAACCCCACCATCCCCTTGTTGAAAATGATGCATATGTAGTTAGTTCTGATGTAAGTCTTGCTGGGTACATTTGTACTCACGTTTGCCTATTTTATGTTTTGCAGAGAGATTTCGGTCTCGCTAGTAGTACCGCGTGGACTTCGACGTTTAGCTTGTTACCTCAGCTACGATCTTGTGCCCTCGGCAGGATCTGATAGATAGTCAGGCTTCTCAGCCTTTTTCATTTATAGATGTCTGTACCCAGACATGATAGCTTCCGTTTGTGCTTTGATTTGTATGCTCTGAATGTTGGGTCATGAGACCCATGTTTGTAATATCTCGCTCCTCGGAGCCTATTGAATAAATTACTTGAGTCGTAGAGTCATGTTGTGATGCCATGTTGTATTTGCACATATCGAGCATATTGTGTGTATGTTATTGAAATGCTTGGTATGTGTGGGATCTGACCATCTAGTTGTTTATCTTTAGTAGCCTCTCTTACGGGGAAATGTCTCCTAGTGTTTCCACCGAGCCATGGTAGCTTGCTACTGCTCTGGAACACTTAGGCTGGCCGGCATGTGTCCTTCTTCGTTCCTGTGTCTGTCCCTTCGGGGAAATGTCACGCGATGAATATCGGAGTCCTGTTAGCCCGCTACAGCCCGGTTCGCCGGAGTCCTGCTAGCCCAGTGCTACAGCCTGGATTCACTCGCTGATGACCGACACGTTCGATGCTGGGTCATGAATGCCTGTCCCTGTAAGTCTGTGCCACTTTGGGTTTACGACTAGCCATGTCAGCCCGGGCTCCTTATCATATGGATGCTAGCGACACCGTCATATACGTGTGCCAAAAGGCGCAAACGGTCCCAGGCTAAGGTAAGGCGACACCCGTGGGAATACCGTGCGTGAGGACGCAAGGTGATATGAGGTGTTACATGCTAGATCGATGTGGCATTGAGTCGGGGTCCTGACAGTTTTCTTCATTGCATTGTCTGTGGCAGTCATGTTGTGAAGAAGTGAACCAAACTGACGCTTAACCCATTTGTGATTTCGATCCACCTTCTGGTGAAGACTAAGCAGAAGTTCACGGTCAGTCATCACGCGCGGAGCAGTGGCTTGAGGAGTGGACTTGGGTGCATTGGCGGAGTCATGTGTGGCAGAGTCATCATTGGTGGAATAAGATGCAGCTTTGCAAAACTGACCATCCAATGGACGAACGCCTTCATCTATTACAGCTAGTGCCTTGCCCTTTCCATCAACTAAGGAATATGTTTGCTTGAGGACTTCAATTGGGGGCAAGTAGCTGAGGTGATTCTGGAAATCAGCTTTGTAGTTGAGTGAAGACCTTGTCCTGAGGAATCTCATAATCCAAGGTGCATAAGGCTTCAGCTCAAACGGTGACAGTGCAACATTTGCCATAGTCCTCATGAAGAAATCATGATAATTGATAGGAATGCCATGAACGATGTTGAATACCAGATTCTTCATGATGCCAACAATTTCCTCATCAGATGAGTCATGGCCTTTGATAGGATTGATTGTCCTCGTAAGAATACGATAGACAGTTTTGGGCACGTACAACAATTCCTTCACGAGGAATTTGGTTCTTGGTGCTTGACCTGGCTTCAAAGGTTTCATCAGCACCTGCATGTAATGATGTGTGAGCTCAGGTTCACTGTAGATGCAGCGAGCTTCTTCAAGGGGAGGACTGAGTGGTAGAGCACGAAGCAATTCAGAGGCTGGTGCAGTGTAGTGAGTGTTTTCAGACATCCAGTCCAGCACCCATGAATTCACATCTTCAGCATCTCCGGTGATGTGCAGCGTTGCATAGAATTGAAGAATCAGTTCTTCATTCCAATCGCAGATGTCAGAGCAAAAGTTTAGCAGTCCGGCGTCGTGAAGAACACTGAGGACTGGTGCGAAGCACGGCAGAGATTCCATATCCACGTGAGGAATATGCTCATGGTAGAAGATCTTCTCCTTGTTGAACAGCACTGAGGAATAGAAATTGTCTTGACTAGCAGTCTAGAAATGCCTCTTCCTAATGCGAGCAGAGTCATAGGGGTTGTAATCTTCAAAGAATACGTGCTCGCTGAAGAAATCATTAGCCTTGAACTTTTGCTTGCGTGAGAATGGATCCTTTGGCTTCGGCAAAGGAGTGTCAGTGAGTTGCATCACGACCTCAGGAATCTCAATCGCAGGTTCTTCAGGCTGAGGAATTTCTGGTTCCTCCTCAGTGGCAGTCTGCGTCGTTGGTTGTTCAGCAGCAGTAGTTTCTTCAGCGCTAGTGGCCGGAATTTCCTCATGGACAGATGCAGTAGGATGAGTTTCTTCAGAGCCCATGTGAACAGTTTGTGTGGGGGACCAAGGAATTTGATGTAGAGGGGTGAACATTGGAGAGTTTGGATGCTGACTTTCCCAGAATTCATCACTGATTATGGGTGTGGAGCAGCCAATGTCCACATCTTCATCTTCCATTTCTTCAACGCCAGCCTCTTCAGCTGTGAACTGAGGCATAGGCGAGGAGATGATAGGTGTTGAATGGATTGCACCCACTTCAATTTCTTCATCCAACAGTTCAGACGAAGCAGCAGAAGGAGTTTCTTCATCAGATCCGCTGGGGATCACATATTCTTCATCAAAAGGAACAAGGTCCTTTGATGGCCTGGTTGAGATGGGAACAGCATCAATCAGATTTGCAAATGAACTTATCATAGGCTTCATTTTCTTCAGAGCTGAAGAATCTGAAGCAGCTGATGCTTTCCTTTTCTTCACTGCAGCTCGCTCTGCAGCCTTGGTCTTCTTCACATCTGATGCAGATGGAAGGATTGGAGTTGAAGTTGGTGCAGGAGCAGCTGAGGAATCTGGTTGATTTTGTTCAGGCACAACTGATGCAGTTGCCTTGAGTTCTTCAGTTTCTTCAGGCACACCACTAGTGGGTGCCCTGGCAATTTCTTCAGCGGCTGGAATGCAGTCATCAGCCCTGGAACTCACATTATCTTCAGCAGCCTGATTGTCATCAGCGGTGCTGACATTTTCTTCAGTAGGCTGAGCAGATGCTTCAGCCTGAGGAATTTCCTGTTGCGTTGGGGCTGCAACATTGGAAGTGAAGTTATCTGCAAGTTTCACAAAACAAACCTTGGCTCCAAGCCAATCAGTGCGATAGGCGTCAAAGTCATCACTGAGTTTCTTAATCTTAGTCTGAATAGTGACCAGTTCTTCAGTTGTCATAGAGACAACGTTTTTCTTCAGATAGCGCTCTTTCTTGTACTGCGCTTTCTTGATCTGCCTGGCCTTCTCAAATTTCCACTTTTCTTCTTGAATGAAGTGGGTCAGCATGTGACTCTGGCCAGGAGTCAGCTTGAAGTCAGACAAGGGAGTGTTGGGGTCCTTGTGCCAATCATCAATGTAGTCGAGGATCATCTTGGGATCCAAAAGCAGTGGCACCTCTGATCCTTTGGCTCTAGCGGCCCTGACTTGCCTGTCTCTGATGATTTCTTCAAGTTCATCATCATCAGCTTCGTCTTCATCAGACGGCACTTGGAAGGCGAATTGCTTCTTTTGAGGACTTGGGGGAGGACCTCGTCCAGCTGTGGCCTTTGTCTTCAGCAGTGAGGGGACAGTTGAGGAACTTGGTGCAGCTGAGGAACTAGCTGAGACACCTGAGGCAATGGAGATGCCGACAGTCCTTTGGCACGAGGCGAGATGCACAGGTGCTGAGGATTTAGTCGGAACAACTGAAGGCTTTGGCGGAGGAGCTGAGGACTTTGGAGGAACAGGAGCAGCATGAGGAATTTGCCGTGAGGGCTTTGAGGATTCTGGTCGTGAGGGCATTGCTGAGGAACTTGGCCTTGAGGGCATTGTTGGTGAAGCACTTGGCTTGCGCGCAGGCTTCTTTGACATAGCCTTCTTTGGCTTGACAGTAGAGGCAGTAGCAGCAACAGAGTCTTCATTGAATTTCCTCACTGCTTCTCTGGCTTGCTTAGCCAGCTTGGCTTGGCGCTTGGCCCATTCATCAGGATAGTCCTCACCGCGCTTGAGCTTGGTGGGATCTGCTATTTGGCCATGTGCCAATGGAGCTCTTGGGCATGGAGGATTGAGTGCGAATTTCTTCATGTACTTAGGAGTGACATATCTGTACTCCCTCCATTCTCTTGCCCATCTCCTCTCTATCCTCTATTTGCGCACTTTGCGCTCATTCTTGGTTTCCTCAGTAGGTGTGCAGTACCCAGCATATATGTCATCAGGGATCTCAAATGCTGTATTTACCTCAGGCCTCTTTCCTCCCTTCTGTGGCTTCTTACCATCAGCCATTTTCTTCAGTTGAGGAATTTAAACAATTGAATTCTCTGAAGAAGTATGCAACTTTTCTTCGAGGAACGCTGCAAATGAGTTAAGTTGATGAGAACCTAGTGATTCAGCAGCTAACATGTGTACATGTGAATAGAGTATAGTTGCGAGGAATTTGGAGAGGTCATATGCGTTCTCAGAAGGTTTTTCACAAAGAACAAGTTTGAGGAATTTGACCAGATGAGTCTTGAAGAATTATAAGCTTTCTTTGTCTTAGGTTCCAGAGATGTGTAGATTAAAAATCCACACATTTGAGGAATCTTGAAGAAAATCATGGCTTAGAGAAACGAATCAAGAACGGATAATATGTGAGGTGTTTTAGTGTGTGACTCTATGAAGAAAAACGCCTTTGAAGATTTTGGAGATAATCATTCGAATCAACGAGGGTAGTAAAAGTGACTTTTAATTACCCTGGACGAAGAACACGACGGACTGGAGTGAGGAGATGTGAAGTTCGTCTGTGCAGATCTTCCACACCCTAACTTGGCGGGGGAAGACGGTTACGGCGGCGGCGGAGTGAAGATTTCCGCGGTCGGCGCGAGTACGTCGGCGACGAGGTCGAGGCAGCGAAGCTCTTCCTCACCGGCGGCGATGAAGTAGCGGTGGCGCTAGGGTTTGAGAAGCTCGAGCTGGAGAGAGATTGAGCGGAGTAAAAGAAGTGAGGAAGGGAAGGAGGGGTATTTATAGCCACGGTGAAAAACTGCTCGCCCGAAGAAATTGGACGAACGTGCCCCTGACCCTTCTCATTCGCATGACATGTGTCACCCACGTAGTGAGAGGTGGAGATCGTGTTAGATCGTGGGTGAGTGGATAAGTATATCGTGGGATGCGGAACGGTTTGAGCGGCAAAACCGAAAATTTCGATAAGATAGGTTTTAAAGTTCCGTTCGCAATTTTTTCAGCTGACAAGGACATAGTGAAGATTTTGAACGAGTTTCAAATAGAACGCACATGAAGAATTTGTGAACAGATTGGGTTGAGTATAGCATAGAGGGGAAGGGTTCGATCACATTCACTTAGCAGAGAACCAACTTGAAGCAATAGCAATAAGTGAATGTTGTAGAGGACATAAACTCATATATATATACATAGCCAATGAAGAAAAATGACGGAACCAGTGAAGACTATGCAAAGTTGAAGAATATGAATAATTTGAGGAATTTCAACTTTTGGTGGTGGCGTGACCCACCATATAAGAATGATGATTTCAGACACCACGTACACTTATCGTAGGGTTCTGAGAATCAAATTCTTCATTAATTTCTTCACACTAAGAGTGTTATTCTTCATTTATTGAAGAAAAACGTTTCTTCATGTGTTGCACATCTAAGTCATCAATTTTGCATAAGTGTTAGGATGAGTGTCCTTTTCAAAGAACATTCGAAGATTCTAGGATATTTAGCTCACACCGCAACTTGCTAAATCTCTTCTCATCCAAGGGCTTTGTGAAGATATCGGCTAGTTGTTCTTCAGTCTTCACATGCTCAATAGAAATGTCGCCCTTCAACACATGATCACTAAGAAAATGATGATGAATCTGAATGTGCTTTGTCTTGAACTGGGTTGTGAGCAATCTTGATGGCACTCTCATTGTCACAGAAGAGAGGCACATTCTTCATGTTGACGTTGTAGTCCTTGATAGTTTGCTTCATCCATAGCAATTGAGCACAGCAAGAACCAGCGGCAATGTACTCAACTTCAGCAGTAGATAGTGAGACGTGTTCTGTTTCTTCGAGGACCAACAGACCAAAGATCATCCGAGGAAATGACATGTACCAGATGTTGACTTGTGATCCACACGATCACCAGCATAGTCAGAGTCAGAATATCCAACAAGATCAAAAGTCGAGCCCTTGGGGTACCATAATCCAAGTGTTGGTGTGTGAGCTAGATATCGAAGAATATGCTTCACAGCCTTATGGTGTGATTCCTTCGGTGTAGCTTGAAATCGGGCACACATGCAAACACTAAGCATTATATCTGGCCTAGATGCACATAAGTACAATAAGGAGCCTATCATGGAGCGGTATACCTTATGATCGAAGTCAATACCATTTTCATCAGTGCACAGATGGCCATTTGTGGGCATAGGAATTTTGACGCCTTTGCAATCTTGCATGCCGAATTTCCTCAGTACATCCTTGAGGTATTTCTCCTGAGATATGAATATGTCATTGCGTTGTTGATGAATTTGAAGACCTAAGAAGAATTTCAATTCTCCCATACTAGACATTTGATATTCTTCACTCATCATATAGGCAAATTCATCACTATAACGTTGGTCAGTACAGCCAAAGATAATATCATCAACATATACTTGGCACACAAACAATTCACCATCATAAGATTTAGTGAAAAGAGTAGGGTCGAGTGAACTGGGTTTGAAGCCTTTCTTCATGAAGAGTTCCTTCAAGGTATCATACCAAGCCCGTGGGGCCTGCTTGAGGCCATAGAGGGCCTTGTTGAGTCTGAAGACTTTGTCAGGATTCTTTGGATCTTCAAAACCTGGGGGTTGAGCAACATATACTTCTTCCTCAAGCTTACCATTGAGGAATGCACTTTTCACATCCATTTGATATAAAGTGGTATCATGATGGTTAGCATAAGCAAGTAATATGCGAATAGCCTCAAGTCTAGCAACGGGTGCAAAAGTTTCATCAAAATCAATTCCTTCAAACTGTGTGTAGCCTTGAGCTACAAGCCGTGCCTTATTCCTCACCACAAGGCCATTTTCATCTTGATTGTTGCGGTATATCCACTTTGTGCCGATGATATTGTGCTTGTGAGGATCTGGACGTTTGACCAGTTCCCAGACATTGTTGAGCTCGAACTGATGTAATTCCTCTTGCATGGCCTGAATCCACTCAGGCTCCAGAAATGCTTCATCTACCTTAGTGGGCTCTGTAATAGAGACAAAAGCATACTGCCCACAAAAGTTAGACAAATGTGAAGCTTTTGAGCGTGTGAGAGGACCTAGCGCTTTGATGTCATTGATGATATTTTCAACTTGCACTTCTTTTGCAATGCGAGGATGAGCTGGTTGTCGTTGAAGAGTTTGATCAGCATTTTCTTCAGCACCATTTTCTTCAGCATTTTCTTCAAGTGCATTAGCTCGACGTTCTTCATGTTCTGGAATGAATTCTTCAGCTGATTCTTCAGTAGGAATGACATCCTCAGTAGCCTTGAACTTGATAGTTTCCTCAGGTGCTGGTTCATCTATCACAGTAGGTAGGTGCTCTCTTTGCGAGCCATTAGTTTCATCGAACCGCACATCTACAGTTTCAACAACTTTGTGAAGAACGTTGTTGAAGACTCTGTAGGTGTGCGAGTCCTTTCCGTAACCAAGCATAAAACCTTCATGTGCTTTCGGTGCAAATTTTGAGTTGTGATGAGGATCTCTAATCCAACATTTAGCACCGAAGACTTTGAAATAACTTACATTGGGTTTCTTATCAGTGAGGAGTTCATAGGCAGTCTTTTTGAAGAATTTGTGAAGATATACTCTGTTGATGATGTGGCACGCAGTATCAATTGCCTCAGTCCAGAAACGACGAGGCGTTTTGTATTCATCAAGCATAGTGCGAGCCATCTCAGCAAGAGTCCTGTTCTTGCGCTCCACGACGCCATTCTGCTGAGGAGTGTAAGGAGCAGATAACTCATGAGTAATACCAAGTTCATCAAGATAGTCATCGAGACCAGAATTCTTGAACTCAGTGCCATTGTCACTTCTGATGTGCTTGATCTTCACACCAAAGTTGGTTGAAGCCCTCGAGGAAAATCGTTTGAAGACTTCCTGCACTTCATGTTTGTAAGTAACAAGGTGTACCCATGTGTAGCGAGAATAATCATCAACAATAACAAAGCCATATTGAGATGCTTCATTTGAAATAGCAGAATAATGATTAGGACCAAAGAGATCCATGTGAAGCAATTCAAATGGGCGAGTGGTGGTCATGATAGTCTTTGCTGGATGCTTGGCCTTGGTCATCTTCCCAGCTTCACAGGCTCCGCATAGGTGATCCTTGAGGAATTTGACATTCTCGATGCCAATGACATGCTTCTTCTTCGCAAGCGTGTGCAAATTCCTCATGCCTGCATGACCAAGTCGTCGATGCCAGAGCCAGCCTTCTGAAGCTTTTGCAAGTAAGCACACGGCTGGTTGTGGTCCTGTAGAGAAATCAACAATATACAGGTCTCCTCTCCTAAAGCCTTCGAAGACTTTGGAATTGTCAGCTTCCATAACCACAACACAACGGTACTTGCCAAAGACAACAACCATATCAAGATCACAAAGCATTGAGACAGACATAAGGTTGTATCCTAAGGACTCAACAAGCATGACTTTGTCCATGTGTCGATCCTTTGTAATCGCAACCTTACCTAGACCCAATACCTGACTTTTGCCTTTGTCAGCAAAGATGATATGCTTCAGATGCGACGGAGATAATGGAGCATCCATCAATAGATTCTTGTCACCAGTCATGTGGTTTGTACATCCACTATCGAGGACCCACTCAGTGGCTTTGGGTTGATCATCCTGCAGATGAATTAGTGCAGCTTACAAACTCATATACTTCATCAGTGAAGAATATGACATCAATTCATCAGATCAATTTCATCAAGTAAAAGAACTGATAAAGCAATATGAGGACGTGAGAAATGAAAGTTCATTTCTTCATGATTAGCCTGCGTCCTATCAGGCATTGCTCAGGTCTCCAGCAAATTCTTCAGACGATTACGTGCGTCTGGAGACCTGACCCTGCAGAAGAGATTAGTTCTTTTTCTTCACCACCCACATCTGAAGGGGTGGCAAAGAGTTCATCATTCTACGAGCTCCATACGAGAAGGATGGCATATAAGCCAGTCCATTTCGTTTCACATAAGAGGGGTTAGAGTAAGCATAAGAGTATGCAGAGAAATTCTTCGAGGACTTATGGACATAATGATTTGAAGAATAATGGACATATCCATAATCCTTAGATCTTCCCTGCGAAACAGATGGGTTAGCGTGATGATGTTCATATGAGGACTTTGATCCATATGAGGAATTTGGTCCATATGAAGAATTTGATCTGGGGTTCCTATTCTTCACAGGTGGCGTCATGATGACATTCACCTGAAGATTTTCAAGGCATCTTTTGGGAACCCAGATTTTCTTCATCGGGCAGTCGTTCCTGCAGTTAGTGCCAACATATCTAGCAAATACTTCACCATTCTGATTTTTGAACAGTTTGTTGTTGGAGTCAATTGACTCATCATCAGAATGAGGAGATTCACATGCAAATCCAGATAAGTTAGATGGATCAACTGGAGGTCCCTTTGCAGCAACCCATGTAGTTTTGGGGTACTGCTCAGGCTTCCAATATGTACCATCAGCATTGAGTTTCCTATCAAAGGCGATACCCTCTTTCCTAGGGTTCCTGTTGAGGATCTGCTTTTTAAGCACATCACAAAGAGCCTGATGCCCTTTGAGGCTTTTGTACATGCCTGTCGTGTACAATTCCTTCAGCCCTGCATCGTCAGTGATACTAGCAATGTCCTCAGATGAGGAATTAGTGATAGCAGAGGCATGTGAAGAATTTGAAACATTAGCAGCATTTGAACATTCAGGTGAAGAATTAGCAGATTCACGTTCAATGCACTTCAAGCATGGAGGAACAAATTCTTCCTGAGAAGCGCTGATTTGTTGAGCAAGTAATGAATCGCGCTCCTTCTGAAGATCTTCATAACTCACTCTTAGCTTCTCAAGGTCTTGCTTTCTTTGAAGAAATTCATAAGAAAGCTTCTCATGATCCGATAAGAGAGTGTTATGATGACTTTGAAGTTTGTCAAGCTTGGACTGAAGTCTCTGAAGATTTTCAGTCAAAGTTTCAGTGCGATCCATTTCTTCACCCAACATATCAATACTTTTATTTAGCATGTTTTGAAACTTTTCTAAAGCCCTTTGTTGTTTTATAGCAATCTTAGCAAGTTTAGAATAGCTGGGCTTAAGGTTTTCATCAGATTCATTCTCACTTGATTCAGAGGAGGTATATTTGAGTACCTTGGCACCCTTTGCCATGAAGCAATAGGTGGGAGCGTAGTCATCATCGCCTTCATCAGCCTTGTTGGTGAGGTCATTTTCTTCAGTGTTGAAGATAGACTTGCTGACGAATGTAGTAGCGAGAGCTAGGCTCGCCACTCCAGATTCGAACTCCTCAGATGTCTCCTCTTCCTCATTTTCTTCAGATTCAGCCTCAGAGTCCATTTCCTTGCCAATGAATGCCCTAGCCTTCTTGGAGCTGCTCTTCTTGTGATATGAAGGCTTTGAGGATTTTGATGATGAGGATTTTGTGGATTTCTTCTTTTTCTTCGCATCATCAGAACTGTAATCCTTGTATTTCTTCTTCTTTGATTCCTTTTCCCACTGAGGACAATCTTGAATGAAATGTCCAGGTTTCTTGCATTTGTGACAGAGCCTCTTCTTGTAGTCACTGGATGAGGAATCATTGCTCCTTGAGGATCTTCCAAGGCGACCACATCTTGAGAACTTTTGGAACTTCTTCACGAGCAGAGCCAGATCATGGCTCAGTTCTTCAGGATCACCAAGGCTGCTACCAGAGTCTTCATCTTCGGACTCAGATACTGCCTTGGCCTTCAGTGCACATGTTCTGCCATAGCTTGAACCATAGAGATCTCTCTTTTCAGCAAGTTGGAACTCATGAGTATTTAGCCTCTCGAGAATATCAGCGGGATCAAGTGACTTGTAATCAGCACGTTCTTGTATCATCAATGCCAGAGTGTCAAATGAGGAATCAAGCGATCTCAGCAATTTCTTCACCACCTCATGGTCGGTGATGTCAGTGGCACCAAGTGCTTGAAGCTCATTTGAGATGTCAGTGAGGCGATCGAAGGTTTGTTGAACATTTTCATTGTCGAGTCTTTTGAAGCGGTTGAAGAGATTGCGAAGAACATCAACTCGAGAGTCACGCTGAGTTGAGACTCCTTCATTCACTTTGGACAACCTGTCCCAGATAAGCTTTGCTGTTTCCAAAGCACTCACTCTGCCATACTGTCCTTTGCTCAGATGGCCACATATGATATTCTTCGCTTGAGAGTCGAGTTGCTTGAATCTCTTCACATCAGCAGCATTCAGAGAAGGTGTGACTGAGGGAACACCATTTTCCACAACATACCAGAGATCGTTATCAATTGCTTCAAGATGCATTCGCATCTTATTCTTCCAGTAGGGGTAGTCCGTCCCATCGAAGGTAGGACACCCAGCAGAGACCTTGATCATACCTGCGGTCGACATAACTAAAACTCCAGGCGGTTAAACCAAAATCACACAGAACAAGGGAGTACCTTGCTCTGATACCAATTGAAAGTGCGTTATATCGACTAGAGGGGGGTGAATAGGCGATTTTTATGAAATTCTTCACTGAGGAATTTGCCGGTGAGGAAATTCCTTAGCGAAGAACTACTAGCAGCGGAATAAGTACTCAAAAGTAAACATAACAGAATACAAGCATAGTCATCATGATGAAATGAAGACAGGCACAGAGTACAGGAAGCGTAATCACAGGATAACACAGGATGAAGACAAACAGACTGAAGAAATTGAACTGAGGAAATTGAGAAAGTCTTCAGTCAAAGTCTTCAAACACAGATATGAACAAACACACAACACAGTTATGAGGAAATGAAAGAGTTGAGGGAATAGAACCAGTAAGCTTGGTGAAGACAATGATTTGGTAGACCAGTTCCAACTGCTGTCTCAGTTGTACGTCTGGTTGGAGCGGCTGAGTATTTAAACTCGAGGACACACAGTCCCGGACACCCAGTCAAGGACACTTAGTCCAAGACACCCAGTCCTCACCGTATTCTCCTTGAACTAAGGTCACACAGACCTCGTCCAATCACTCGTGGTAAGTCTTCAGGCGACTTCCAAACCTTCACAAACTTGGTCACTCGGCGATCCACAATTCCTCTTGGATGCTCTAGACCATGACGCCTAACCGTCTGGAAGAAGCACAGTCTTCAAAGGTAACAAGCGTCGGATCCACTCAGGATCAATCTCTTCAGTGATGCTCAATCACTTTGGGTTTGTAGGTGTTTGGGTTTTGGGTTTTTGGTTTTTCCTCACTTGATGATTTTCGCTCAAAGTCCTCAGAGGATGGGTTGCTCTCAAATGACAAGTGTCAGTTTCTCTCGGAGCAGCCAACCAGCTAGTGGTTGTAGGGGCGGCTATTTATAGCCTAGGGAGCAGCCCGACATGATAAGACATAAATGCCCTTCAATGATATGACCGTTAGGTGGATAGATATTTTGGGACAGCTGGCGCATAGCACAGCAACGGTCGGAATTTTGAGTAGCAAAATCCTCAGGGCTATCATGTTCCTCACTGTGTAGGCAATCCGCACTGGCGAATTCCTAACTCCTCAGTCAGGACAAATTCCTCAGAGACCAGAAGAACTTCGTCTCTGTCACTGAAGAAATTGACTGAACTGTATGAGATTTCCAATGGCTTCACTCGAAGGGATTGGTAGGTGTAGGATTTTGAGTTGAGCATCACATGGAAATTTTTCCTTAGTATTTCCTCGACCCCCTTTAACAGTACGGTGTTTCCTATGACTCAAGAAAGAGAAAAACAAAACTATGAAAACGAAAGTCTTCAAGCTTCATATTCCTCGCATGAATATCAAGTCTTCACGGACACACCAATTTCTTCACTTTCAAAGTCTTCATGAAAGTCTTCAGAAATACCAAAATCTTCAGTCGAAGATATTCATTTTTAGGGGTCGACTTTTCCTGTAAATATCAAAACTCCTCATAGACTTATAGACCTGTGTACACTCACAAACGCATTAGTCCCTTAACCTATAAGTCTTCAATACACCAAAATCACTAAGGGGCACTAGATGCACTTACAGGCGCCCAAAGAATTAGTAAGTGGGTACGCGGGACAACTCGGGTGCATTCTCTAGAGCACCGTCTCGATAAACACCGAGAACCTAAGGCATCATGACCAAGGGAATTTGCGCAACCTCCTCTTCACGAAGCTGCATGAACAATATAAGTTCCCTGGTGACTTCGCAAACACACGCCTCTCGGGGAATAAAGTGAACAATGCCGCCCTCATGAAGATGAGCATGGCCCTGGCTACTTGGAGAGTCACGGTGAAGAGAAGGATTCTAAGAGGTGATAGTTATGAGAAGATCAAGGAGACAAATCCTTCGATCAGCGAAGCTGACTACCTGGAGTTCAATATCAACTGCGAGAGCAATGCATCCGCGGAATCAAGTCAGTGGGGGAAAGATATGCGGGACTTGAACTTAGGGGTCCACAAACTCGGTCCCGGCAGTTACAGAGTGGCGGAACCGAAATGGGACAAGGAGGAAGTGGAGCGTGCCGAGCAAGGCCTACCGCCCTCTTCGATAAATACCATGAAAAGCAGACTAGGAACTATGTCAGGGCCCGATACAAGGTGGACCCGGTAACAAAGGAGTTACCAGGGATCCGAAGGTGAAGGCGCTTGAGCTTGTTCTGGTAAGGAATACACCCCGCATAATTAGCTCCATATGGTTGCATTCTAATTAATGAAGCCAAATTTCGAAATGGTTCACGTTCCTTCCGCAGGAAACTGAAAGCAGTAGCGTGGGGTCGTCTCAGAGCTCTCCTTAGGACACCACTTTAAATAGGGCGTTGAACATAGTGAAACACAAGGATAAGTTCAGTAAGCCGTCGTCAGCTGGTCGTGTGGCCGGCAAAGGCTTGTCCACGAAATGGTCAGAATACTATAAGGCTAGGCGAAAGGAGAGAAAGACCAGCTAGGAAAGCCAGGAGCGCGAGGTTAAATAACTCAAGGCACAAGTGGCGTGGATTCCGGAGATAGTCCACTAGAAGTTTCCCATTTGGAACCCGGAGTTTGAATTACCATGGAAGTGGGCATGTCACATAATGTCGTGTTATGCAATTGAGCATAGTTCTCAGATATGAATAATGAGATGCTCCAGTATCGAAAAGAACAGATGCCGGATGGCAATTAACAAGGAGCGTACCAAGGACGATGTTAGGATCCTCATGAGCCTCCTCAGCTGAGACATAGTTGACATGGCCACGTGTAGTGGTGGCTGGCTTGGCGTAGAATGTCTTTCCCGCTGGCTTACCATGGCCAACGGACTTTCTAGACTGATTGGGGTTGTTGTTCTGGGGACACTATCGGTTGTAGTGACCCGGCTCTCCACACTTGAAACATGTCACAACATTGGGGCGTGGAGCAGCATTAGCAGCAGGGCCACCATAGGGTTTAGGCGGTGCAAACTGCTGGTTGGGGCGAGGCGCCTCGAAGGATGGCCTCGGAATGAACCTGGGTGGCAGTGCCGTGCTTGGAATCCACACCCGGCGCTTCTGAGATCCAGAGCCGGATGAAGAACCAAAATCACGAGAGTGCTTGCGTGAGGCATCATAGTCAGACTGGCCTGTCTCAACACTGATGGCTTTATTGACCAACTTCTGGAAGGAGGTGCACTCGTGCAAACGAAGATCGCGGCGAAGTTCATGGCTAAGTCCCTTGCGGAACCTTGCCTGCTTCTTAGCGTCGGTGGATACCTCTTCAGGAGCACATCATGCCAGATTCCCGAATTCACGACTATATGCATCCACAGTCAGTCTTCCTTGGGTGAAATTGCAGAACTCTTCCCTCTTACGATCTATGAGACCTTCCGGGATGTGATACTCACGGAAAGCCTCACTGAATTCAACCCAAGTAGTGATTTGACCGACCGGGCGCATAGCCTCAAAGTTTTCCCACCGAAGGCTAGCAGGGCCTTCGAGGTGATAGGCAACATAGGTAACCTTATCAGCTTCGGCAACGTTAGCAGAACGTAGCTTGTGGGTGATGTTGCGAAGCCAGTCATCCACGTCGAGGGGATCGACGGAATGATTAAACTTTGGTGGGTACAACTTGATAAAGTCATTGATTGACACCAAGTCATTTCACTGTTGACGTGCAATGTTCTGCTCAATCCGCTCCAGCAAGCGGTTAGTCTCACGCTTGTTTCTTTCCGCTTCCAGCATAACTTCGGCCAGAGAAGGCGGGTGAGGAAGATTTTCACCCCTAGCTGCACTGGCTTCTCCCTGCTCTGGGGCAGCAGGGTTGCTGCGGGTGTTGACCATCCTAGGAAAAACAAGACAACGGTTTAGACAAGGATGGCACAAACTTGGAAAGGATGTGCAGAATGTAATGGATAACATGGAATGCTAAGATGGTCATTGCACGACATGGTAATATAGAAACTGCCATATATATAACATTGGTCATACACACCGTACATAGTTTAGTACAAGCCCAGGCTAGAGTACAACTACGGTGAAAGACATTACATCTCATCGGAGGCATTCCAAGCTCCTATACATTATTTTTCTACACCTCCGGAGCGTGATACACACCAAGTCGTATCCCACAGTCATGCAGGACTGTGGAGAATACAACTATTACAGTACTAGTGAAACTACTACTAGCTCAGACAGCGTCGTAGTAATCCTCATAAAAGTCACCACCAAAGCCTGGAAGTGGAACATGATCATCCGGGAACAGACGGTCCTACGGAGCCTGCAGACCATAGGGACTTGGATGTGGCCTTGGTCCCACAGACGGTGGCAGACAGGGACCACGAGGAGGGGTGATGCCTCCTACATCACGCCACTCCATACAATCTGGCAATCCAGACCGCACAGGGTACAGGTCCCTTAGGTCCATGTATCTTGCCTATACCGCAGGTGCAAACCGAGTCAAAGTAGCCTAGTGATCAGCACGAGAGTTGAAAAGCTCCATACGCAAGGTCCAATTTTCGCGGTCCTTATCCTCGAGCATCTTGGCAGTGGTGTGGAATAGTGATTCCTCATGTGTAGAGTCATAGTACAAAGCCTGATAGTACCCCTGTGCTCCAGGGAGCGAGGCTGGCATGTAACGGAAGTCGGTGTTCTGAAGAAAGGCAGTCCTGGCTCGAATGATAGTCATCATTGAGTAAGCTACATCCTGCACAGACATCTCAATAGTGACCCCAAGTCCATAGGAACAGTGAAGGGGCTCAGTGGCTCCAGGATAAGAGGGATATATCCTCACGGTACAAAGGTACTGGCTCTGGTTGAAGTCTCGGAACTGCTCCTCAACAGTATATTCCGGATACCACCGATAGCCTGACTCGACCATCACTCGAACCAACATGACCGTGTGACCGGGTACATCGAGGCACCGGGTCAGACGAACCACTTTGTTCTAGGAACGGGTGGCCATCTGAAAGCACAGAATAATGCAAAGGCATTAGAATTTTCTAGGGGAAATCGGACAGCATAACGGTTGTAAATGCTCAGAAAAAGATTTGAGACATCCACAATAGTTTGCAATACCACTCAACAACATCATATCAAGGTTCTGGTTCAACTGACAACATACTAAAAGTAGTAGAAACTGTACTGAGGCTTGTAACAACAATCCTATAAGCTACTACGGATTAGTAACACGTGAACCTGATAGAGAGAAGAGAGCCTAGTCCTTAACCCACATAGAATGAGAAGAGAATGACTCAGATCAGAGGGCATAAGGTAAAGGAGTAAAAAGAGCCTTACGTTCCCTCCCACAATCAATTCCCCTACATATAACTAAAGCATTTCTAGACTCGACATCGACCAGTTTGGCTCAACGAACCTACAGGCAGTTCGGCTCTGGTACCAACGCTGTCAGGACCCTGATTCCAAGTCACATCGATCTAGCCGGTAACACCTCATATCACATTGCGGCCTCACGCACGGTATCCCCACGGGTGTCGCCTTACCATAGCCCAGGACCGTTTGCGCCTTTTGGCTCATGTATATGATAGTGTCGCTAGCATCCATATGACAGAGAACCCGGCCCAACATGGCTCGTCGTGAACCCAAAGCAGCACAGACCTACGGGGACAGGCATACATGAATCACATCGAGCATGTCGGTCAACAGCGTGTGAATCCGGGCTGTAGCACTGGGCTAACAGGACTCCGGGGAACCCGGGCTGTAGCAGGCTAGGCAGGACACCGGATGTCACCGCGTGAAATTTCCCCGAAGGGACAGACATAGGAACGAAGTGAAACACATGTCGGCCAGTCAAGTGTCCTGAGCAGTAGTGCTGGGCTAGCAGGACTCTGGTGAACCGGGCTGTAGCGGACTACTATGGCTCGAGGAGCACTGGACTACATTTCCCCATAAGAGAGGCTGCCAAGGATAAACAACTAGATTGTCGGATCCCACACATACCAAGCATTTCAATCATACACACAATATGCTCGATATGTGCAAATACAACATGGCATCACAACAAAACTCTACAACTCAAGTACTTTATTTAAAGGCTCTAGAGAGCCATACATAACATGTTCATACAGGTAGGGGTCACATGACCCGACACTCAAGTCATACAAGCATACAAGCACATGCGGAAGCAAATAGTTTGAGTATAGACACTAGAAAGAAAGAAGGCTTGTCCAAGCCTGTCTATCTACATAGGGCCCTCCATGGCCAGGATCACCACCTGGGTGGCAAGTTACTCATCGACGTCGAGGTCTACATAAAACCCATCGGAGGGGGCGGTGTTGTCATCTATAAACAGTAATTAAAGCAACATGAGTACAAAGGTACTCAGCAAGTCTTACAACAGAACCTACTATACATGCTCATTCTCAAGAAGGTGGTGGAGTTATTGCATCAAGCTAGCTTTGACTCTTGGCTAAACTATCCTACGAGACACCACTGGTAAAAATAGTTTTCGCACACGAGTCCACTAATCACCAACACAATACTCCATCGGGGATCCTCCCTCGTCATCCTATGAGGGGGCCATCCTCGGTACTCACACTTATCTTGAGTCTTTTAGTAGTAACCATTAAATTGTCTATGAACCGTATAGGCAACCAAGTAGTCCTTTACCGTGGACGCGGCTATTCGAATAGTTTTATACCCTGCAGGGGTGTACTTCTTCATACACGCTCTCACCACTTATCGTTGTTTACACGACATGTACTCGGCAACCTTCAAGCGGAAGCCCAACGAGGGTATCGGCCACGGCCTACCTAAACACTCAAGTCTCTAGTCTAGGTTTATTGCCTATCCAGGTTCCATCTGTAGGGAGTCCTGCCAAGGTTTCCACATACGGCCCCGAACGATGTGAACAAGGTTCCCGAGACACCAAATGGGTGACTCGGTACACCGTGTCACGGTGTATCTACCGCATCATAGCCCACCCCTAGGGTCAGCGCTACGCACGACCGCCAACACATTACCTACAAACACCAGAAACTAATTGCAACTCCTGGACAGAGTACTATGGTGATTAAGAAGCCGAGAGGGTCAATTAAGGATCCCAATGCATGGTAGTAGCTGATTCTTAAATCACACATACAGATCTCAGTTCTTAGGGACGGCCTCAATGAAACAACCCACCATGTACTCCTACATGGCCTCTCATCGATACCTTTACCAAATCATGTTCAACACATCCCTCACATTACCAACATAATCATTTCACTCTAGCCCATCACCCAGATGAACCAGACCTGACACAACTCTAAGCATAGCAGGCATAGCAAGGTAGGAAACATATAGATTGCTCAATCAACTCCTACACATGCTAGTGGGTTTCATCTAGTTACTGTGGCAATGACAGGTCATGGAGAGGATAGGGTTCAACTACCGTAGCACACAGCAGTTTGAAACATTGTTGTCTTAATGCAGTAAATGAGAGCAGAGGCGAGAACATGGGATTGTATCGATATGATCAATGGGGCTGCTTGCCTGATGGAGTGGTAGTAGGGTACTGCCCTTTAGTTGGATACTCGGAAATATCCTCGGAGGCAGAACCTACAACGAAAGACACCACAGAACACAATCATCACATGGCGATATGCAACAATATGATGCATGCTATGACATGGCAAAATGAGGTGTCCTGCCTAATGCAATGTGAAACAAGTTGAATTGGGTCCATTTGAATCAAAGATTCAAATGGAAGCTTATGTTATTAAGCATTATAAGTGTATTATCTTGTTTCACCTAGACAGCAAGGTTAAAGTGTTTTGTCATGCATGAAAGCATTACAGATGGGAAGATTGAATTTTTCTGATCAAATTTCATATATAAATCTTTGCATTTGGAGTTATAGATTAAAAGTTATGAATTTTAGAAGTTTTGGTTATTTTCTGGAATTTCCTATATAAGAATAAATCCAGAAAAGGATTTACTGCGTCAGCCTGGCGTCAGTGTGACGTCAGCGAGTCAAAGGCGCCAGCCCAGGTTAAACCTGACTGGTGGGCCCCATCTGTCAGTGTCACAACTAACTAACAGAGTTAGTTAGTGTTTTGTTAGCACTAAACTAGGTTAGTTAGGCCCTGGGCCGACATGCCAATGAGACGGGGTTAGTTAGCGAGGTCATTAACCCCTAACAATGTGATTAACACTAACTAAAATTTAAACTATTTTAGTTAGGAGCCAGCCCCACATGTCAGTGACTCAGGGGGGGTCAAACTGGGGTCAACCCGGGTTAAACTCGCCGGAGTTGACCCGGGGCTCGTTGCCGGCAAGGCCAGGGACGGCAGAGGGGTCCGGGTTTCCTCCTCCGGTGACCATTTGGCTGGCGGAGGGCATCTACGTGACGCGGGCACTCGTCTGCGTCGAGTGGTGTGGGTGGTTCGGCCTGGGGTGGCCGGAATCGTCGCCAGCGTCGACCTTGGCGATCGCCGGGGCTCGGGTGAGGTCGGGGTCGGTGCTACGGTGCATGGGAGGGTGAGTGGGTGTGTGTGTTAGACTCCTGGGGGCTTCCTGAGCACGGTGAGGCGCTCTGTTGTGAGCTTGCGCGGCTGTGGCCACGGCTGCGCCATGGCCGGCTGCGAGAAGCTCTCGACCGCGGTGGGAAATGGAGCTACAGGATGGGTGCGAGCTTGAGAGAGGAGGGGAGAGGAAGAGGGGCTCACAGCGGTTGCAGGGGAGCGAACGGCGAGCTCGGGGAAGAGCCGGAGCGAGCAAGGCGGCGAGGGGGATCTCCGGCGATGGCGGATCGGGACGAGCTTGGTGCAGTGTCTCCGGGGCGAGCGAGCGCTCGGGGATGGGTCGAGGCGAAGCAGTGGACGACGGCGGAGCTTTTTGGCACGGCAAGGCGACGAGTGGATGGTGGTGGCCGCGGCTTTCACGACAGCGCGGGCGTGGCTGCGTCGGCCATGGCATCGGGGGAGCAAGGGAGAGAGCAGGGGGAGTGTGAGGTGTCGGGCAGTCCGGGGCGGCACCAAGGAGACATGCGCAGCGTCGAGGCGGTGACCAGGTGAAGCAGGTGAGCAGGGAGGTGGCGTGGCGAGCTCGGGCGCGGTCGTCGTGTGCCTCCTCTGCCTACTGGCAGAGGTAGGCGATGACTGGCATGGGCCAACATAGTGCTGGGCCGGCCAGTGGCTAGGTGGGCTGCGCCAGGTAAGTTCCTTTCCCTCTCTCTTTTTCTATTATTTCTGTATCTTTAGGGCTTTATTAAAAATGCCAGGGCATTTCCAGAATTCATAAAATTAATCATGGCTACTGCTTAGAGTATATCCAACAGTAAACATTTTAGTTTATGATTATTTGAGCATTTAAAATATTTTATAGCATTTAAATGCCCAAATGCAAATACTATATGGATTAATCCAATGACCTTAAGATGTCCTAGAAAAATGTGCACCATTTTTGTCAAAGGTTTTAACCCAAAACAAAAAGGGTGGGCTTTTTAGAAGGGCATTTCAGGTTCATTGAAAAGTTTATTAGTAAACCCTAGTTGTTCCAGGGGGTGTTGGGGGTTCTGTCATCCCCATTTCATCTTTCTGGGAAAATTAAACATGATGCAATCACTCTAATGCATGAACTTGCTAGGGTGTGATAGGGAAACCATCACCGGAGGCCATCTTCATCATCCCGGCGGTCTCCATGAAGAGGAGGGAGTAGTTCACCCTCGGGGCTGAGGGTATGTACCAGTAGCCATGTGTTTGATCTCTCTCTCTCTCTCGTGTTCTTGATTTGGCACGATCTTGATGTACCGCGAGCTTTGTTATTATAGTTGGATCATATGGTGTTTCTCCCCTCTATCTTCTTGTGATGAATTGAGTTTTACCTTTGCGGTTTCACTATTATCGGATTGAATACTATTATGGATTTTAGAACACTTGATGTATGTCTTGCGTGGGATACCCGTAGTGACAATGGGGTGTTCTATTGATTCACTTGGTGTATGTTTTGGCACTCAACTCGTGGATTCCCGAGGTGACATTGGGGTAATCTATGCATAGGGGTTGATGCACGTTTTCATCCTTGTTTCTCCGGTAGAAATCTTGGTGCACTCTTTGAGATTCTTTGTGTTGGATTGAATATTATGAATCTAAAATTGTGTGATGCATATCATATAATTGACCCACGGATACTTGTGGTGACATTGGAGTACCTAGGTGACATTAGGGTTTGATTGATGTGTGTCATATGGTGTTATTTTACTACGAACTCTAGGGTTGTTTGTGACACTTATAGGAATAGCTCAATGGATTGATCGGAAAGAATAACTTTGAGGTGGTTTCGTACCCTACAAGCAATTTCATCTTATGTTCTCCACGATAGGAACTTTGGAGTGACTTTTGTCGCACGTTGAGGGATTGCCATATGATCTAATTATGTTATCATTGTTGAGAGAACTAGCACTAGTGAAAGTATGAACCCTAGGCCTTGTTTTCAAGCATTGCAATACCGTTTTTGCTCACTTTTGTTACTAGTTACCTTGCTTTTTTTATATTTTCATATTACAAAAACCTATATCTACCATACAGATTGCACTTGTATCACCATCTCTTTGCCGAACTAGTGCACCTATACAATTTACCATTGTATTGGGTGTGTTGGGGATACAAGAGACTCTTTGTTATTCGGTTGCAGGGTTGTTTGAGAGAGACCATCTTCATCCTACGCCTCCCACGGATTGATAAACCTTAGGTCATCCACTTGAGGGAAAATTGCTACTGTCCTACAGAACTCTGCGCTTGGAGGCCCAACACGAGTCTACAAGAAGAAGGTTGCGTAGTAGACATCATGTATGACTATATTGATTCTATCATAAAATCATCATGGATGTACATGCATGACAGAAAATGTGACCTACTGTGACAAACACGTATCATCACGGAAGTGTCTTTTTGTAGTGATGAAGTCCATATATATGAAGATATATTTGCTCTAAGCTTTGGTATTAATTGACAATTCCTATGGAGCATCAGGTGCATTGAATCTTATATGAAGATATGTTCTATATAGATGCTTGAAGTGCATTGGGTTAGTTTGTGAAGAATGCCATTAAAACATCCAAAGAAGTCATCACGGTATCCCTCCCTGGATACCCCGTGTGCATGGGCCCCCTGACCCCATGCGCACGGGGTCGGGTGTCAGCACTCTGGATACCCCGTGCGCACGGGGTCCCTGACCCCTGTGCACACATGGCCTAGGTTTTGGCACTCGATGTACCATATCCAGTGAGGTTTCAAGTTGGTCTTTGGGGATTTCTGTTGAAGCCATCAAGATTGATTTTAATGTCTAACCAAATAAGTTCAAGGTGGAGTTCGTTAGAGGATCTCAAAGATTGACATATGTGGGCTTATGAGAATCAAGGGCTTGAGAGAAAAATCAAAGAGAAGAATTCGGGCTATGACTTCAAGACAAGATCATGGTAAGCTCATGTGTTGGGTCTCGGTTGTTCAAGTCTTGAAGGAAGCAACTAGAGTGAAGAATTCATTGTCCCTCTCAAGAGATTATGATGGAGTTTTTAGAAGAGCAAATGATGAAAATATGATATTCATAGTGAAACTTGAAATGGTCATTGAAGAGTCTTTGATGATCTCTTTTTGAAGCAATGAAGGGAAATGAGAGTTCATTATGGCTTTCAAGAAACCAATATAGAGCTCTAAGTAAAGATGTTGGTTGACCAAGATGAAGCTCGAAGATTATCTAGATGGTCAACTCACAAAGTGCAATCTTTGTACCACGTGGGATCAAGTGATCTAGTGGTATGGTAAGTAATTGTGAATTTTGTTTTGTTACCTAACCCATACTATGTGTTTGTTATGTCTATGTGGGTTTGGTGTTTCTCACGGGCTTGCATCAAAAGGGAAGATTTGTCTTCTTTTTTTGCGGTTGACAAAAAAGGGAAGATTTGTCAATTAATACCAAAGCTTAGAGCAAATATATCTTCATATGTGGGTTATGTATGGATGACATCAAGTGGTGATGGTCATCGGGTTCGAGGAGTCCAAGTGCAAGATGAGAAGCCATATGTTATATGCTTTGAAGATTGCGGTACACATCATGATAATGTGCATGTGAAGATGGGCTTAAGTTAAGGCTTACCTCATTGCAATATGAGGAAGCATTTCGAGTATCTTCACAAAGTGATTCTGGACAAGAAAAGGATTCCAACTTGAGGCAGGCATTAAATTCATCATCAAACTCAAGTGGAATGTCCAAGCCAAAGTTATAACTGAGCTAGGTTTTCCTAGTTTTGCCGGTCTCATGGTGCTTGGAGGGAGACCCGATTATAGGTTTGATAGTCGTACTATCAAGAGGGAATTTCGAGCGAGTAGAGAGCTCAAACCTTTTCATGAGTTGCATCATTCTTTCTTGTTGATCTTGGGTGGTTCTCTGTGTGAGGACCTTGTGTTTTCCATAACTTTAAAACGAGCCCAAGGTCATCGAATTTGGAGTTCGTATGCCAAAGTTGTGCATGTTTTAGTGGGCTGATGCACGTTGTTCTCGGTACCCCATGGGCACGGGGTTTCGACCCCGTGAGCATGGGGTGTCCAGGAAGTGTCTGTTGGAGCCCCAACAACTAGTTTTGGGGGTTGGATATAAAAGAGTCCTTCCTCCCCACCGGTTTGGGTGTTGTTCATACACTTTCTAAACATCATTTTGAGCATCATACCACCTCTCCCAAACGCCTATCTCCCCTCTATGTGAAGGGGGGTTTGTAGATGGATCTTGGAGTCATTTGTTGATTTCCTCCATTGTATCCCCTCTCTTCAATCTCCCACTTTCTTGAGCTGCATCTTGTGAGATTGAGAGAGTGAGTTGAACATTCGTTGCTTGACCTTGATTTGCATTGGTTGCATTGGTTTGAGGCCGCATCGATTTTTCGAGTGTGAGCCCATGAGTTTAGTACTCTTGGAGGCTTCCTCCTCCTAGATGGTTTGGTGACATATTGAGAAGTTTTGAAGAGGCCTAGGTGCCCAAGCTTCCTCCTGGAGCTTCCTTTTGTGGTGTGCTCCAAGGAAGCGTGTGAAGTGGCCTAGGTGGTCAAGTTCCTTCAGAAGCTTCCGTGTTTGTTGTGTGCTCAGGATAAGTTTGTAAAGGTGTGGTGGTAGCCTTAAAGACCAACCCCGAGTGAATCGAGGCTCATCCGTTGGGGTGACTTGAAATGGAGAATACGGTGAGTCACTTAGTGGTGCCCCGAAGCTTTGGCTTCGGCACCGCTCCAATGGAGATTATCACTCTCACAAGTGTGAACTTTGGGATAAATAGGCATCCCCGACTCACTTGTGGTTATCTCATACCCACACCTTTACTTTCTGCAATTCATACTTGCTCATATTGATATATCTTGTGCTAGTTGAATTGCTTAGTTGTTCGTACATTTCCATATCTCGTGATATAGTTTGTGGTTGCTAGTTTTCTTAAGTGCCTATCTTGTTTAGCATAGGTTGTTGGTGGACTTAGTTAAGCCTAGCATATTTAGGATTTGTGCCTGAAAAGTATCCATTTGGTTTAGTTCAGCATTAGGACAAAGCCAAATCCATAAAAGTGTTAAAACGCCAATTCACCCCCCTCCCCTCTAGTCGTCATCTAGATCCTTTCAAGTGGTCTTGGCCTGGTGGTCGATGATGTATTGTGAAAGAGATGGTCCACATCCGAATGAAAATGCAACCGCCTGTTGCGAAGCATGGAAATGGTTCGATTTAGTTCCTGATAAGAAACTTCAAGTTCATTGATGACGAACTTTGAAGTTGTGTTCTTCATGCAGCCATCTAGATCAGCTATGAGAGCATTAATCTTGGTAGTTGCTTCTTGGAGTTCACCCCCGAGAGTGTTGGCTTGATCAATCACTTCGGTGGGAATGGGAAAAGATGTCACTTCACCATCAAATGGATTCTAAACAAACTTATTGAGTTTTTTCCATAATGACAATATGATCATAGTTATAAGGTCCAGGATTCTCTTCGACAACAGTAGTAGCTTGTGGCTGAGGAGGTTGAGTTGCCTCCTTCATGTGTTAGAGTAATGCCTCTCTTGGCAGCAATAAAGGCAAACATCTTTTGGGAAACAACTTTTTCCTTTCTGGATTGAACCTCCATAGATGGGTTAAGTCACTGTCTTCCTAATCATA
Organism: Triticum aestivum; assembly: GCF_018294505.1. NCBI lineage: Eukaryota > Viridiplantae > Streptophyta > Magnoliopsida > Poales > Poaceae > Triticum > Triticum aestivum. Next base: position 526,091,184 of record NC_057797.1, read on the forward strand.
CTTTCTCTTCCTCCTAGCATAGGTGGATGCAGGAGGGAGTCCATGATCACTTGGACTTCCTAGATCAGAACCAGAACTCTCTGGGCAGTCCCTGAGCTCATATCAATCTCCTCCTCCATCTCTTGGTTTTGGCCATCCTCCGACCCTGACATCTTGCACACAAACGCTGTGAAATAGATAGATGTGAATGGACAAGATGAGGATCACAAAATGTAGAAGTTTTTGCAAATAATTGATTTGAAAATTCAACTTTAGGTTTTCTCTATTAGCATTTCGGTCTCACCGAGTGGAATGAATAGGATTTTCCAAGGCAACAACAGAGACTATCCCAACACATTTCAGTGTCACCGACTGTGTGGCTCGGTCTCTTCTAGGTGCACGTGAAAACCCTAGTATTTGTTTCGGTCACACCGAGTGAGCCTCTTTTAGTCAGACCGAAAAGTACTCTGTGCAATGGCCATAGCCAACTCGGTGGCACCAAAGCAATCTAGTGGTCAATCTGAGATGTTAACCAAAAATCCCTATACCTAACTTTTTCGCTCTAACCTAATAATCTAGGAATTCTATTGTGGATGAAGATGGAATATCAGTGGCCATACAATGCGCTCGATCTTGTGCAAATGAATGAGAAAGGGGTGCACAAGAGGTTGAACTGTACCCTAACTTGGTGGCGGCCCTCTACGGCAGCGACCTCGGGGTTGAATGATAGCGACACCAATGGATACCAGCGGTAGGAGGTCACGGAAGGAAGGGGCAACGATCAGGTGATCACAATGGCGCAGAGGTGAGGCATGAGGGTGTGCGTTTTGAAGGAATTGACTTTAGGGTGAGGTGCGGAGGATGGGTTTAGACAATGGCTATGTAAAGTGTATCTCGGTGAGTCCAGCTAGATGAATATCGGTGGGACCGAGATTAACTTTATGGTTTGTACATAGATGAATGTGAGAGTGTGACTGAGGATTTTGGAGTAATATGTTTAAGCACTTGAGCAGTTAGATCATGATCAAAACCTCAACCCCATTTAATAGTATTGCCTTTCCTATGGACTCAATGTGATCATGGATTACTAAACTAAAAATGTAGAGTCTTGGAGCTTTACCTATAGTGAACTTTCCTGAAATATTCGTTGAATAGTCATTAGCTCAATGATGTATGTGTTGTTATGAACTATCAAAACCACCCGAAGATTAGTTGCACTTTCAATACGCAAGCTAGAAAATCAACACATGACGAAGTATTCCAGCTAACCCACACGGAGTCCCTAACAATGCTCCCAGCTGATTTAACTAGATGAACCTAAAAATATGTGGTTGGCATCCTCCAACGCCGAGCACATAGAGCATTGACCTTTCAAATGGCCGTTTCGCTTGGCTACATCGACCGAGGTAGGAAGGCGATTATGAAACATTTTCCACATGAAGATCTTTACTTTAAGGGGAATTTTGGTTTTCCATAACCCCTTGGCTACATCTGGCATGGGGCCCTTGGTAAGTTCGGCATATAAAGACTTAACCAAAACTGTCTGGAGGAGGAAAGATGCCACGACACCTTGTCCGGATTGTTATTCAAACAAAAGGGCCCCAACTTGGCACACATCACATTCTAGCTGCCATGCTCAAGGGGGAGAGCTCACGGCAAAAAGAAATGGCTGGAGGAGAGGATCGCAAGGCATCAGCAACCCTAATGTTCGTCTCAACCACAGGCGAGAACATGGCTTGGAACTCTGTCCAAAGCGGTTGAAGATCCACCCACGAGTCAAACCAAAAGCAAATAGACCAGCCATTGCTAACCTCAGGGCAAAAGCATGTTTAACCGCTTGGATCCCATTCCAAAATGGTGACCCACTCGCAGAGACTCGAAGAAGGATCCATTAGGAAAATACTTGGCTTTAAGTAGATCTGCCAGACACTACTAGGGAAATGCTTATACACAGGAGCTTACCAGTAGCGCTTTTACAAACGAAGCGTTGCTGCTACTTAGCAGTAGCGCTTGGGCTATACAAGCGCTGCTAATATGAGCATAGCAGTAGCGATGAAGCTGTAAAACATGCTACTACTAAAACCGGCAGACGACTTAGGGGTACTAGTAGCGCTCATTTGAAGAAAGCGCTACTACTACTTATTTTAGCAACAACGCTTTTTACGGACCAGCGCTACCACTAAAAGCCCTTATCCAAACCGGCCCCCGCGCGTCCTCTCACTCTCCCCCTCACACTGTCATCGATCGTCTCTGTCGCCTCCATCATCGCTGCCGCCGCCTCCGTCGTCGCCCTCGCCGCCATCCCCCTCCTCCTCCTCCCTCTCCGGCGCCGGCGGCCCCCTCCTCCTCCTCCCTCTCCGCCGGCGGCCCCCTCCTCCTCCTTCCTCTCTGGCGGCCCCCTCCTCCTCCCTCCCTCCTTCGTCTCCTGCTCTCTCCTCCTCCCTCCTCCTTCCCCTCCTCCTCCCTCCTCCTCCTTCCTCCTCCTGGCCTCCTCCCTCCTCCTCCTCCCCCTTTCTGTAAATAGGTTTTAGTTTTTGTTAAATGTAGGTTTTTGTTTTAGTAAATGTAGGTTTTTAGTATATTTTGTTTTTAGAAAATTTGAATAAGTAATTTGAAAAGAATAAGTAAATGTAGGTCTTTTGAATAGAATAGGGAAATTTTAGAAATTTTGAATAAGTAAATTTGAATTGAATAAAATATGAAATTGAAAAAAAATAAGTAAATGTAGGTCTTTTGAATAGAATAGGAAACTTTTAGAAACTTTGAATAAGTAAATTTGAATAGAATAATTTAATGTAGCTTATGGAGTTTCACTAAGTCCTAAGATGACGATAATAATGTTTTTGTTTATATTTTGTTTTTTGCAGAAATCAAGGAGCCCCTACATCATCCCCGCCATCGTCCCCATCATCGACCCCCTCCGACCTCGATCGAGGTGAGAGCAGCCACCCCATGTTGTTAATTTAATTTAGGTATTTTAGGTGTTTAATCTTAGAATAATGTAGTATGAACCCTAGTTATGATCGAATCATGTTCAAAATGTAGGTTTGTAATTAGGTGTAGTTAATAGAATTTAGGTGTTTTAGGTATCACATTTGTTGTTAATTTTTTAGTTAAAGCAATTATTCCTGCATCGACGTCGACGATGCCTATCCCGCATCCTCATCATCGACTCGGCAGAGGAGGCCTGGGATTGGTGAGGAGCCATGTCTGGGACTGGGCTCCGTCGGGCTGGTACTGGGAGGTGCTACCTTTCGGGGGGCGCAGCTTGGTGGGGAGCCAGCCCGTCGTTGACCCGAACCTTCTTTGGTGGCGGTCGCGTGGGCCAGTGATGGTGTGGAGGCTTGAGGACCCTGCGGAGGTGGTACGTCACTATGTCAGCGAGGAGGATGAGCACGTCCATCACTACATGGTTGCGTTGGAGGGCAGGTTCTCGAATACCTGGGAGGTTCTTCAGGGATCTCACTAGAGCTATGATCATGTGATGGTTCCTTCTCTTTGGGTTTCCACCGCCCGCGCCGATACCCGTTGTTTGCTACGATTTTAGCTGTATTAGTGATGTTATATGTATTATACTATTTGAGATCTATTAGTGATAATATTTGATGATGTACGGACGAAAGAGATGATTTAGTTTTGCTTAGTGAATGAATGCTAATTCGAATACTAATTTATTTTACGATTTGGTTTTGCTTATTGAATGCTCAAATTGGAAAACTACTCCATCAAGTTTGAATGCTCATATGATGTAGATATAAACATGTATATGTTGTATTGCTCAAATAGGATATGTGCTTGTCCAAGTGGCTGGCCATGTTTGCAGGTTACACCTCCTATAGTGGCCTATATTTTGCCGGAGTGTTGATTAATTTCCGTTCCGGCAAATTTTACGCGCTCGATATGTCCTTTTTTAGCAAAGGTCATGCCGTATTTTTTTCGTGAATTCTGGCATGACTTGTGCTAGAATATGTAGGAAATATCGAGTGGCCTGGATTTTCTAGAAAAATAATTAAACGACATTCGGGGTTGACTTTAAGTCTGTCGAGGCTCCATCACCGAAGGTCTAAAAATCAGTGAGGGAGTGTATCCACCATATATGAGAGAGGACGAAGAAGCCCAACTGTTGTCATGGGAGTCGTTTCTCCTTCTTCTTCAGGTGCTAGACCTTTGTTATGCACTAGGGGAAGGAGGAGTAACGACCATCACCGACGGTCGCAAATGTCAGAGAGGAATCAGTGAGTGAGAGTCTCCACCACATAGGAGAGGACGAAAAATCCCGACAGTTGTCGTGGGGGTCGCTTCTCCTTCGTTCCCATGTGCTAGACATTTTGGTGTAATGCACTCGGGAACGAAAGGAGGAGCGACCATCACCAACAGTCGAATGTATACACCACGCGGACTCAGAGTTTTCAAGAAAAAGACTCGACAGACCGATAGTCTACCCATGATGAATAATGATGATCTAATTTAATTTTTGTAGTACATATATTGAATTGTAAAAGTTTAATATTTGAATTATGAACGTAGCAAATGTCGTCATCGGATGACGAAAGTCTCCCGGGGGAGTGTAGCTGGTGCAACGATGACCGGGGTCTGTGTGACAGGCCTCACCTGGACGAAGATCAGCGCTTAAGCATTAAGTTCCATGAGACCTTCGATGTTGAAACGGTACACAATGACGATAAACATTTTTTCGTAATTAAGCATGACTTCAACTATTTCAACGTGTAATTTTCATCTTTTACAATTCGAGTAGCTTATCCCATGCCATGTAAGATGCTATGTCTTGGAGAGGATGGATTTTGAAGACCATGAAAATTTCGAAACGAAGAAAATTCACCTAAGGACCCATCATGATATGGATTTTGAAGTAAATCAGTACAATTCTGAGAGTGTAACCCATTTTGGTTGCAAAAATTGGGAAGCACTTTGCAAGATGTATGGTTTTTATGAGGGTATGCTTGTCACCATGGATCTTGGTGATCCTGACATCGACCAAGACAATATGGACATTTGGGTCCTTGTTGATACGCTTCCAATTCTACCGCTATGTGAGTTTCTCAAACATATTTATTAACTAATTTATATTGTTTATTTCAAAATAGTTGATAGCTTATTTCCATTGACAGCTTATTTTCATTCTTCAAACAGTGTGCGGAAGATGGTAGACATAACGTACTACATCGATGGCTCTGAGTTAACTTATCAGGAGAAAAATCATCTGATCGCATTTTGTACTGATCTTGAGAATTACAATATCTATTATCAAACTCCTCCACATTATGGTGAATACGTACTAGTGCACGTGTTGAACCACGGTAACATCCATGGAGATGCCATGGTAAGATTTTCTACTATTACGACATCCGTGCATATTTTGCATAAATTCTTTTAAAACTTAAGTACATTGCTAACTACGAAGTTATTACTATGTTATTCAATAGAAAATCCCATCGGATTGTGTGCCTCATCTTATGTATCAGAATGGCCGCCTTGATGTTTTGAACATACAACCAGGTCATCCTACGAGTCACACCTGTCCATATTGGATTTCGAAAACCAGTGAAGACATGAAAATCAAAGAATGGAAAAAATGTATGGACAATCGTAAGGAGGTACTTGGAAGCAACATTGTGCGAAAGGCGAGAATTGGAGACAAGATAATCTCCATTCTCCATAATGGAGAGTCAGGGCCCATCTTGTTTTATGCTATTTTACCTAAGAGAAGGTAGTAGGATTGGTTAGATGACTATGATGATGATGTGGTATCGAGTAGAAGTTGTATGATTGATGATGATGAGTTATTATGATCAAGTTTGCATTAGTAGTACTTTCAACATGCACCACATGTTGCCTCCATTTGAATCTACTCCACGTTCATTTCACCCACTGATATATATAATAACTCATCATGCTCATATAACAATCCAGTTTGGATTAGTAGTACTTTTGACATGCACCACATGTTGCCTCCACTTGAATCTACTCCACATTCATTTCACCCACTATTATATATAATAACTAATCATGGTCATAAAATCATATGATGAAAGTAACGTATATAAAAGCACAACGAAAATAAGTTGTATTTTTAAAAATACAGGAAAATTTGCAGCAGCGCTTTTCATAAGAAGCGCTACTGCTACTTAGTACTATCAGTAGCACTTGCCAAAGAAAAGCGCTCCTGCTAACTAGGTATAGCAGTAGCGCTCCCTTTCTAGCGCTACTGCTACTAGTTAGTAGTAGAGCCTTAGTGGTAGCGCTTGCACAAGCGCTACTACTGTAACATCCCAATTTTCAATTTGGATATTATACATAGGTCATCATATGCATATGATATTTTATTTGCATTTTGGTTGTGATCCTAGAAATCTTAAGCAACTCAAGTACCCAAGGAGAGAGTTGGAGGTTTCACAAATTTTCATATTTGAATTTTATCAAATTTGAAAAGAGGATCAATTTGATTTTAATATTTTCTCTCCAATTGTTTCTAATAAAAGAGAGAAGATAAAATGACTTCTTCAAATGAAAGGAGTATTGGAGAATAAATTTTAAAATCAAATTAAAAATTATATTTGGATTTTATTTGCTACTTTATTTGAATTAGAAAAATATGCATTTTCAAAAAATTGTATCTTTAGGCCAGAAAAATGTTCACTCTGTTCTAAATATTAGGTTTAGACGGTGAAAATTGTTTCCGGTATTTTTAGTATTTTTTCTATTTTATAAGGATTTTTCTTTTGGATGAATTTTTTTTAAAAAAATGTTTCGGACCAACCGGGCCGAAGGCCCAGCCGGTCCACAAGGCTGCCGCCGCCTTCCTCCCGGGCGGGAGGAATCCCACCGCCGCACGAACGCCGAGGGAGTCCGGGTCAGACTCCCGTCGGGCCGCCCTCTCGCCCAAGGCAGTCACCGCCTCGCTCCCTTTAAAGCCTGCCCCACTCCGCCGCCTCCTCCCCACCCAACCCCGCAGCCATCGCCGCCCGCTCGCCGATGCCGCCACCACCCACGCGTCGCCGTTCGCCGTCGTCGTCTCGCGCCGCCGCCGCCAGTTTGCCTCACCGGAGCCGCCGGATTTCGCCGCCGCCGTTAACCGGTATAAAACCGTCCTGGTTCGTCGGTTCTTTTTCAGTTTTTTTATTCTTCGGTTTTTAGACCGGTTTATTTTTAGGGTTAGGGTTTTTCTCGGTTTTTACGTTCGGATCTAATTTGCGGACGTTCGTCCGTTAATCCGCAGTAGCGAGCATCGTTCGTTCGTTTGGTTCTGTTAGCGAGCGTTCGTTCGTTTGGTTCTGTTAGCGAACGTTCGTTCGTTAGGTTTTTCTTTTTATTTTATTTTCGGTCAGGGACCTATCCGTGATTACTTTTATCATAGACTAGTCCCTGATCTTCGAACACTCGCAACTTTTTGCTCGTTCGTCCAAACCCAGTGAAACCAACGCCAAAATCTTCGTCTTGTTCCCCTCTTTCTAGAAAATCAACTTGAACATGATTTTGATAATTTAAAATTTGGTTGCAAGCAGATTTGGATTTGAACTTCTTTTGATCGTAGTTTGTGTTTCGTGGCTCCGATTCGTTTGATTCTATTTGCAAGTCGAAGCTCTTCAGTTAAACTTTCAGTTTGGATCTTTTCTTTTGAGTTTTACCCTTGCATCTTATGCTTGTGCTTATATATGCTATTGTTTGTTTACGATAGAGTTTCCAGAGTGCGAAGCATGCTACTACAAATCACTAGGGTTTTCATATTGTCAGCAAGGCAAGTAACACTTTGATCATACCCCTTATTACCCAGTTTTATGCATTAGTCTCAATCCTCAAACATTTCATGAGTAGGGCTTGTTTAACATGTGGGTATTGGGAAGTAGTTGTCGAGGTAGTACCTATTGCCCTTTTTATACAAACCTTGGGAGTTACTATGTTACGCTTATTATACTTTGTTGTGCTATGCTTGTAGACGTGGTTGGGTTTGAGTGATTCATGACAGTTGTGAGTATTATTATGAACTAAGGGATTACTTAAGGTGGCTACTTTAACACACATCTGGGTGGATTGGTTTGTGGGCACCTAGGGAAATCCATTGTTGTCCAAAGGAGAATCCCTGGGTATCCGTTTGATTTTTCCTATGGTTCGCCACCCAGGCTCAAAGGGATCATTATGTTATTCATGCTGGAAACTTACGTGTGCAGCCACAAGCCATTATGGGCTCTGTCATAGTTAAGTAAGTTGTGGGAAACCTTTCCATGATGGGCTAGCAGACGTAGGGGATTGTAGGTGTACCGGCCTATCTATCGGTTAAGGGGACCTCTTCAGAAAGACTGTGTCTCGATCATCCGTTTCTCAAACACCATGCAGTGCGAGAAATACAACGGAGGAGATCGAGTCTTGTGGGGAAAAGTGCGCAAACCTCTGCAAAGTGCATAAACTAATCATGGTTAGTCGTGTCCCCGATTATGGACATCTTGAGTATCTGGTGCTTGAATTACTATGTTGATCTCATCACTTTACTTAATTATTCTGTGGGGTTATTGATTTATTAATTTGGGATTGAGATGGGGTTACCATTCTCAATGATTTTCAACAAACTTTGTAGTTATATAAAATATATTCCTTTGTTGTAGGGGAAAATTGGCTTTTCGCAAAATGATAACCATAGAGCCTCCACCAGCCATATATGCATTTAGTTATAGATGTTACTTGTTCATTGCTTTATAGTGTTATCTTGCCAGCATATTCCATGTGCTGACCTACACATGCTGCAATGTATTATGTTAAAGAGTTTTCATATGAAGAGTAAGGTGCGCTAGGTCGTTGTCATGCACTCAGCTATGTTGTTGGAGTTGATGGACTTATTTACCCTCGAAGCTTCTGCAGTTATCTTATTTTAGATGGCCTTCAGCCATATTATTGTAATAAGTACTCTCCTTGAGACATTCAATGCAATAAGTGTGTGACTGCACTCTATTATAAATCCTCGAGTATTGTGTGTCTCAGCATTACCGATCCAGGGATGACACTTATACACGGAGATTTGACCGTTTGAGGTCGGATCGCTACAAGATGGTATCAGAGCACACGCTGACTGTAGGACACGACCACTAGGATGAGCCATAGGACATTCTTCTCTACTCATTTCTGACTCTTCTCCACTTTCCACTCTATAGATGGCGGACCCAAGGAACAAGTTTGCTCAACTGGATGAAGACATCCCTTTTGGACAACACCTGAAGGAAGCCACTAGATACCGGGACCTACACCGCCACTCTACCGGAAGAAGAGCGTTGGACAATTCGAGTACATGTTCCAGGAAGGACATTCACACCAGTTACTGAGCCCATCTCCTTTGATGCACCAACATGGAGTCTAGGAAAGAGTATGGCAGCTCACTGTCACACCCTAGCTAGTCATGCATCAGAGTGTGTGCATCATGTTTAAAATTTCATTTAATTTTGAAATGGGGATTTGTGAAACCCTCAGAATCATTTTTGAAAATGACCCAAATAAAAATTTCTCCAAAAGGGTCCAAGAAAATGCTCATGTTGCTCTCTGAAAATATTGGACAGAGATAAAAATCAAATCAATATTTTTAAGAGCTCATAGGTATTTATTTTGGGCATTTGGAATTAATGCATAACTATTTGCTTTGGAAATATATTAGTTATATATACTAATATATGTCCAAAAATTATGCCATCTGTTGGGGAGCTCTGGAATAATATATCTAGCTCCTGCAAAAATTGGCATAAGGTAATAAAATGATTTAATATTTTATTTAAATCAAAACAAATGACAGAAATTAGAAAACAGAGATAAAAGAGGGAAACCTTACCTGGGCTTCTTACCTGGCGCCTCTGGCCCAGCAAGCCAGCCCAGCCCACCACCGCCGTCGTCCTCCTGGCGCCAGTCGGCCAGGCGTGTGGCCGGCGCGCGCGCACGGGCGGAGCGCCACGCCACCAGCTCGCCTGCCTGCCTACCCCGCCAGCGCGACACCGCGACGGTTCTTCTCGGTGCCGCCCCGATCCCCTGGCCTTATCCCCCCCTCTCTCCCGTGCTTCTCCCCCTGCTCTCTCTCTCTCTCTCACCCGACGTACCCATCGCCGCCGTTCGCCATAGCAGCCGTCACCGGCCTCCCCTCGCCTCCCCGACACGCTCCCCAGCTCCGCCGCGACCCCCTCTACCTCCTCGTCGAGCCACGCAAGATGGAGCACCCCATGGAGCCATCGCCGTCGCCATCCTCGCCTCCGGCCGCCGTGGGTACTCGCCGTCGATTCGGGAGCTACCGGGCATCCCTGACCTCGTCCTCGCGCTCGCTGGTCTCGCTGTGAGCCCCTCTCCGTTTCCCCTCTCTTCTCCCCCTCGTTCCCTCACCGTAGACCTCCTCCCCACCACGGCTGAAGCCTCTCGCCGCCGTCCATGTCGCCGTCGCCGTCTCGGCCCGCCTCCGCCCAAACCGAGCATCCCATCGTGCTCCCAGTGCCGCGAGGGTGCCGCCGAGCCCCTCAGGTGGCCTCCCCGTGCCCCGCAGCCCATTTCCGCTCGAAGCCGAACTCCGGCCGCCGCCCCGAGCTTCGCTCCGGCGAGCTCCGACATCCCCGCGGCTTCCCGTCTGTTCCCCTGGATGCGGACGAGCCCGGGCTACGCCCCGGTGCTCTCAAACGCCGTCCCCGTGGCCTGTGGCGCGGACTCCGCCGCGTCCAGAGGTCGCCGGCGGCGAGCCCCGTCGCCTGAGCCCTGCCATGTGGGCCCGACCCGTCAGGTGATTAGCTTAGTGCTAATGACCGCTTAATTAACCCCCCCCTGACACTGACAGTGGGCCCCAGCGCCACTAACTTCTAATTAGGATTAAATTAACCCCTGTTTAACCCCCTGTCACTGACGTGTGGGCCCCACACGTCGGGTTTGACCCGGACCAGCCCAGTTGACTGCTGACGTCATGCTTACTCAATGCTGACGCAATATATATATTTCTGGGTTTAAATTAAATCAGGAAATTCCAGAATATAATTTAAACTTCAAAAATTCATAACTTTTATTCTGTAACTCCAAATCAGACAAATTATATATGAAAAATGATCAGAAAAATCCAATCTATCCATCTGTACTATTTTCATGCATGACTAAACAAGTTAACTTGATGTTTAATGCAGAACAAGGAAAAGCACTTTAAAAGGCCATGTTTTGAGTTTGAAATTTGAATCTTTGATTCAAATTGGTTCAAACCCCTCTGGTCTTAGTTGCATTAGCCCAACACACTCATATTGCTATGTTTCATGCATGCATCATATTGTTGCACATTGTTTGGTGATGGTTGTGTATCGGTGTTCTTTGCGGCAGGTTCTGCCTCCGAGGAGTACCGTGATTACCCCAACGAAGAACTGTATCAGTGCATCGAACCATCAGGCAAGCAACCAACCATTTGATCATATCGATACAATCCCATGTTCTCGCTCCTGCTCTCTTTTACTGCATTAAGACAACGCGTTTCAAACTGCTGTGTGCTACGGTAGTTGAACCCATTTCCTCTGCATGACCTGTCATTGCCACAGTAACTAGCTGAAACCCACTAGCATGTGTAGGAGTTGATTGAGCCATATGTATGTGTTGTTCCTACCTTGCTATGCCTGCTATGCTTAGAGTCATGTCAGGTCTGGTTCATCTGGGTGATGGCTAGAGTGAAATGATTATGTCGGTAATGAGAGTAGTGTGGTGAACACGATTTGGTAAAGGTATCGATGAGAGGCCATGTAGGAGTACATGGTGGGTTGTTTCATTGAAGCCGACCTTAAGCACTGAGATCTGTATGTGTGATTTAAGATACAGCTACTACCATGCATTGGGCCCTGAAATATGACCCCGCTCGACTTCTTATTCACCCTAGCTCTCTGTCCAGGAGTTGCAAGTAGTTTCTGGTGTTTGTAGCCTACTGGAGGCCGTGGACAGCGCTGACCGTAGGGGTGGGCTGTGATGCGGTAGGTACGTGGCCGGGTGTACCGAATACCCGTTAGGTATCTCGGGAACCCTGTTCACATCGTTCGGGGCCGTATGGGAAACCTCGGCCGGACTCTCTGCGGATGGAACCTGAATAGGCGATAAACCTGGACTAGAGGCTTAAGTGTTTAGGTAGGTCGTGGTCTACACCCACGTCGGCTTTCGCTTGAAGTCTGCCGAGCACATGTCGTGTGCAGACGCTAAGTGGTGGAAACATGTATGAAGAAGTACACCCCTGCAGGGTTATCATGATCTATTCGAATAGCCGCGTCCGCGGTAAAGGACTACTTGGTTGCCTATACAGTTCATAGACAAGTAAATGGAAACTACTAAAAGCCTCAAGATAAGTGTGAGTGCCGAGGATGGCTCTTCCGTAGGAAGACGGAGGCGGATCCTCGGTAGTGTATTGAAGTGGTGAGTAGTGGACTCGTGTGCGCAAAACCATTTCAAGTTGAAGTATCGTAGGATAGTCTAGCCAAGAGTCAAAGCTGGCTTGCTGCAATAACTCCACCAACCCTTCTTGATAATATGCATGTATGTAGGATCTGATGTAAGTCTTGCTGAGTACCTTTGTACTCATGTTGCTATAATTTACATTTTTTTCAGAAGACGCTGCAACCCCTTCTGATGGGCTCTATGTAGACGTTGACATCAACGAGTAGGCTAAAGGCCCAGGTGGTGACCCTGAGCTTGTGAAGGACCATGTAGTATAGCTAGGCTTTCCAAGCCTCTCTTATTTTACTAGTTGTCTGTACTCAGACAAGTTACTTCCGCTGCTGGTTTGTATGACTGTATGACTTGAATGTTGGGTCGTGAGACCCGTACCTTTGTGTATGTTATGTATGGCTCCCTGAGCCTTGAATAAAGTACTTGTGTCGTAGAGTCATATTGTGATGCTTCGTTGTATTTGCACATATCGAGCATATTGTGTGTATGATTGAAATGCTTGGTATGTGTGGGATCTGACTATCTAGTTGTTTATCTTTAGTAGCCTCTCTTACCGGGAAATGTCTCCTAGTGTTACCGCTGAGCCATGGTAGCTTGCTACTGCTCTGGAACACTTAGGCTGGCCGGCATGTGTCCTTCTTCGTTCCCGTGTCTGTCCCTTCGGGGAAATGTCACGCATTGAGTACCGGAGTCCTGTTAGCCCGCTACAGCCCGGTTTACCGGAGTCCTGCTAGCCCAGTGCTACAGCCCGGACCCACTTGCTGATGACCGACACGTTCGAAGCTGGGTCATGGATGCCTGTCCCTGTAAGTCTGTGCCACTTTGTGTTTACGACTAGTCATGTCAGCCTGGGCTCCTTATCATATGGATGCTAGCGACACTATCATATACGTGAGACAAAAGGCGCAAACGGTCCCGGGCAAAGGTAAGGCGACACCCGTGGGGATACCGTGCGTGAGGCCGCAAAGTGATATGAGGTGTTACCGGCTAGATCAATGTGACATCGAGTCGGGGTCCTGACAGCGTTGGCATCAGAGCCGGACTGCCTGTAGGTTCTCCAAGCCAAACTGGTCGATGTTGAGTCTAGAAATTCTTTAGTTATATGTAGGGGAATTGTTTGTGGGTTGGAACGTAAGGCTCTTTTTACTCCTTTATCTAATGACATTCTGATCTGAGTCGGGTCTATTCTTCCACCGGGGGTTAAGGAATTAGGATCTTTTCTCTCTATCAGGATCACGTGTTACTAATCAGTAGTACCTTATAGGTTTGATGGATACAAGCCCAGTTCAATTCTATTATCACATTATGTTGCTAGGATGGACTCAGAACTTGATATGATGATGTTGAGTGTGTATGTAATCCTTTGTCAAATGTCTCAAAAACCTTCTTGAGCATTTACAGTTGTTATGCTGCCGAAATTTTGCTAGAAATTCTAATGCCTTTGCATTATGATTGTGCTTTCAGATGGCCACTCGCGACCTCAATCAAGTGGTTCGCCTGACTCGATGCCTAGATGTACCCGGCCATACTGCCATGTTGGTCAGGGTAATGACTGAGGCTGGATACCGTTGGTATCCTGAGTACACGGTCGAAGAGCAATTTCGGGACTTCAATCAAAGCCAGTATCTCTGCACTGTCAGGATATTTCCATCTTATCCTGGATCCACCGAGCCCCTTCACTGCTCCTATGGACTCGGGGTTACTATTGAGATGGCTGTGCAGGACGCCGCCTACTCTATGATGACCATCATGCGAGTCAGATCTGGTCTATTTCGGGACTCTGATTTCCGGTATATGCCAGGATCACTTCCAGGAGCACAAGGGTATCTCCAGGCTATCTATGCTGACCCCACTCAGGAGGATTCACGGACTCGCACCACTGCTGAGATGCTCGAGGATAAGGACCGTGAAAATCGGGCCTTGAGGTTAGAGCTCTTCAATACCCGTGCTGACCACTGGGCCACATTGACTCGGTTCGCACCGGCGGTGCAAGCTGGATATTCAGATATGCGCGATCTCTATCCTGTGAGATCTGCTCTGCCAGACGTGATGGGTTGGCGTGATGTAGGAGGCATCACCCCACCTCGCGGTCCCCGCAGGCCACCGTCTGTTGGTCCAAGACCTCATCCTAGCCCCTATGGTCCACAAGCTCCGTGAGATCGTCTGTTTCCAGATGATCATGTTGAGCTTCCAGGCTATGGAGGTGACTTCTACGAGGACTACTACGGATCGGTCTGAGTTAGTGGTAGTATCACTAGTTCGCACTAGCTGTGTCGTCTATCGTCCTGCGTTACTCGTGGGATATGACCTAGTTTGTACTCTTTCCGGAGGTGTAGAAAAATAATGTATAGGAGCTTGGGATGCCTCCGATGAGATGTAATCCTCTTTCACCGTAATAGTACTTTGTTTGGTCTTGTACTAAACCCTGTATGGTGTGTATGACGATGGAATAAAGAAGCAGTTTCTGTATTTACCATGTCATACGGATGATCATCTTGCATTTCGAGTTATTCCTTACATTTTATATCCTATGTCGGAATTTTATCATCCTGACTAAATCATTGTCTTGTTTACCTAGGATGGTCAACACGCGCACTAACCCTGCTCCTCAAGAGCAGGCCGAAGGCAGTGAAGTCAGGGATGCAAATCTGCCTCATCCTCCTTCCCTAGCCGAGGTTATGATGGAAGCTGAGAGAAACAAGCGGGAGACCAACCGTTTGTTGGAGCGTATTGAACAGAACACGGCACACCATCAGAGGACTAACGTGGTGTCACTCAGTGATTTTATCAAATTACATCCACCCACGTTCCACCACTCCGTCGAGCCTCTCGACGCTGATGACTGGCTTCGCAGTATCTCTCACAAACTGCGTTCCGCGCTGGTAGCGGAGGCTGACAAGGTCACCTTTGCTGCTTATCATCTTGAAGGCCCCGCCAGTCTATGGTGGGAGAATTATGGAGCTATGCGCCCAGCGGGCCATGTCACTACTTGGGCTGAATTCAGCGAGGCTTTCCGTGAACATCACATCCCGGAGGGTCTCATGGACCGTAAACGTGAGGAATTTTGCAGTTTCACTCAGGGCCGACTTTCTGTGGATGCTTATAGCAGGGAGTTTGGTAATCTCGCACGATATGCAACTGAGGAAGTGTCTACCGATGCCAAGAAGCAAGCAAGGTTCCGTAAGGGCCTTAGTCCTGAGCTTCGCCGTGACCTCCGTCTGCATGAGTGCACATCTTTTCAGAAACTGGTCAACAAGGCCATCAGTGCTGAAACTGGTCAGACTGACTATGACGCAACACGCAAGCATGGCCGTGACATGGGTTCCTCATCCGGTGCTGGTCCTCAGAAGCGCCGCGTGTGGGTACCCAACACCGCCCTGCCACCCAGGTTCACACCGAGGCCATCTTTCTAGGCGCCTCGCCCTGTTCAACAGTCTGCACCAGCCAAGCCCTATGGGGGTCCAACCAACAATGCTCCCCCACGTACCAGCTCCGTGACCTGTTTCAAGTGTGGGGAATCTGGCCACTATATGCGTGAGTGTCCCCAGACCAACCCCAACCAGTCTGCTAAAGCTGTTGGCCGTGGCAAGCCGACAGGAAAAGTATTCCACGCCAAGCCGGTCACCGCTTCACGTGGCCATGTCAACTGTATCTCTGCCGAAGAAGCTCAAGAAGATCCCAACGTCGTTCTCGGTACGCTCCTTGTTAATTGCCACCCGGCATCTGTTCTTTTCGATACAGGAGCCTCTCATTCATTTATATCCGAGAACTATGCTCGTTTGCATAACACTGCATTCTGTGACATGCCATCCACTATGGAAATTTCTACTCCTGGGTCTAGATGGCAGACCTCTAGGGTAAGTTATGGAAATGAAATCCAAGTCGACAGACTTGTTTTTCTTGCATCTTTGATAGCTCTCAAATCTTCAGATATTAATATCATTTTGGGTATGGACTGGATGTCAGCTCATCATGCCAAAATTGATTGCTTCTCTAGGACTGTTCAACTCACTCATCCTTCGGGGAAGATAGTCAATGTCTTGACCCGATTAGCCAAGCGACAGTTATATTCTCTTAACGCTAGCCCTTTGCCAGACCTTGAGGACGTTCCGGTAGTCCGTGACTTCCCGGATGTCTTCCCAGAGGAATTGCCAGGTGTTCCACCTGACAGGGATGTTGAGTTCGTAATAGACCTCATCCCAGGAACCGTTCCGATTGCTAGAAGACCCTATAAGATGGCACCCCTAGAACTAGCCGAGCTTAAGAAACAACTCGATGAGTCCTTGAAAAAGGGTTTCATCCGACCTAGTTCATCTCCGTGGGCTTGCCCCGTCCTATTCGTCAAGAAGAAGGATGGTACGGACCGGATGGTTGTAGATTACCGACCTGTCAATTTGGTCACAATCAAGAACAAATATCCGCTTCCCAGGATCAACGACCTGTATGATCAGCTCGCTGGATCCTCAGTCTTCTCCAAGATGGATTTGAGGTTGGGCTACCATCAAATCAAAATCAGAAACGGGGACATTCCTAAAACGGCCTTTGTTACTCGTTATGGCCAATACGAGTACACCGTCATGTCCTTCGGTTTAACCAACGCTCCAGCCACCTTTTCTCGGTTAATGAACTCAATCTTCATGGAGTATTTGGATAAATTCGTCGTGGTTTACCTCGATGATATACTCATCTACTCCAAGAACGAGGAGGAACATGCCGAACATCTAAGGCTAGTGTTGAAGAAACTTTGAGAGCATCGCCTTTATGCCAAACTTTCTAAATGTGAATTCTGGTTGTCAGAAGTGACCTATCTGGGTCATGTAATATCTGGTAAAGGTATTGCTGTTAACCCTGAGCGAGTTCAAGCCGTCCTTAATTGGACTCCACCTGAATCGGTCAAGCAAGTTCGAAGTTTTCTGGGCTTAGCGAGCTATTGTCGTCGCTTTGTCGAGAACTTCTCCAAGGTTGCTAAACCTCTAACCGAACTCCTCAAGAAAGATAAGAAGTTCGAATGGACTCCACAATGTGAGCACAGCTTTCAGGAACTGAAAAGACGCCTGACCTCTGCTCCCGTACTGGTACCGCCAGACTTCTCCAAGGACTTTGTTATCTACTGTGACGCCTCGCGACAAGGACTAGGTTGTATTCTCATGCAAGATCGACACGTAATTGCCTACGCTTCACGGCAATTGCACCCACATGAGGAGAATTATCCTACTCATGATCTAGAGCTTGC
Organism: Triticum aestivum; assembly: GCF_018294505.1. Taxonomy (NCBI): domain Eukaryota; kingdom Viridiplantae; phylum Streptophyta; class Magnoliopsida; order Poales; family Poaceae; genus Triticum; species Triticum aestivum. Next base: position 526,108,828 of record NC_057797.1, read on the forward strand.
AGCCGTAGTCTATGCACTCAAGACCTGGCGACATTACCTCCTTGGTAACCGTTGCGAAATATTCACTGATCACCAAAGTCTGAAGTACATTTTCACCCAACCGGATTTGAATCTCAGGCAAAGACGTTGGGTTGAGTTGATCACAGATTTCGACTTAGGAATAACTTACACCCCAGGAAAAGCCAACGTCATGGCTGATGCGCTAAGTCGTAAATCTTATTGTAACAACCTGATGTTACAACAAAGTCAACCGCTTCTCCATGAGGAATTTCGGAAGCTTAACCTTCACATTGTTCCTCAAGGTTTTCTTTCCACCTTGGTGGCGAAACCTACTCTTACGGATCAAATCATTGCTGCCCAGAAGCGAGATAAGGGAATAGCTAAGATCAAAGAGAACATTGCTAGCGGAGGTGCTAGTTGTTTCTCCACAAATGATCATGGTGCTGTGTACTTTGAGAACCGCTTAGTGGTTCCCAAGAACCAGCATCTACGGCAGTTGATCCTTAAGGAGGCTCATGAATCTCCTCTCACCATTCATCCCGGTAGTACCAAGATGTATCAGGACCTACGTCAAAGGTTCTGGTGGACTAGGATGAAGAGAGAAATTGCTCAGTTTATTGCTAATTGCGACGTCTGTCGTCGTGTAAAAGCAGAGCATCAACGGCCTGCTGGCACCCTTCAACCTTTAGCTATTCCTGAATGGAAATGGGATAAAATTAGTATGGATTTCATTACCGGTTTTCCCAGGACCAAGAGAGGGAATAATGCTATCTTCGTCGTTGTCGATCGTCTTTCCAAAGTAGCCCATTTCCTACCTGTTCGTGAGAGTATAACCGCTAGTCAATTGGCAGACTTATACATCTCCCGAATAGTGTCTCTCCATGGTGTTCCTTTGGAAATTAACTCGGATCGAGGAAGTCTTTTCACCTCTCGATTTTGGGAAAGCTTCCAAATGCTATGGGAACCCGTCTCTCCTTTAGCACCGCTTTCCACCCTCAGTCGAGTGGTCAAGTGGAACGCGTCAACCAAATTCTAGAAGACATGCTTCGAGCCTCTGTTATCTCATTCGGAATGGACTGGGAGAAGTGCCTTCCATTTGCCGAATTCGCTTACAACATCAGCTATCAATCTAGCTTGGGTAAAGCCCCTTTTGAAGTTCTCTATGGACGACGGTGTCGAACACCCCTTAACTGGTCAGAGACCGGGGAAAGACAATTCTTTGGCCCGGATATGATTCAGGAAGCAGAAGAACAAGTTCGCATCGTTCGTGAAAAGTTGAAAACAGCCCAATCCCGTCAAAAGAGTCAATATGACTGAAAACATAAGGCTATGACTTTCGAGGTTGACGAGAAGGCTTATCTTCGGGTCACCCCTCTGAAGGGAACCCATCGTTTCGGTATCAAAGGCAAATTGGCCCCTCGTTACATTGGACCTTTTCGCATTCTCGCCAAACGAGGAGAAGTTGCCTACCAGTTGGAACTACCTCCGCACCTCTCCAGAGTCCACGATGTCTTCCACGTTTCTCAACTCAGGCGTTGCTTCTCGGATCCTATCCGTGGAGTGGACCACGAAACGCTTGATCTCCAAGATAATCTTACATATCGAGAGTACCCCATTCGTATCCTCGGTCAAGCCGAACGTACCACCCGACGTCATAATATCAAGTTTCTCAAAGTACAATGGTCGCACCATTCTGAGGATGAAGCCACTTGGGAAAGGGAGGATCGTCTTCGACTCGAGTATCCCGCCTTCTTTCCGGAGGAACCCAAATCTCGGGACGAGATTCTTTTGAGTGGGGGTGAGTTGTCACACCCTAGCTAGTCATGCATCAGAGTGTGTGCATCATGTTTAAAATTTCATTTAATTTTGAAATGGGGATTTGTGAAACCCTCAGAATCATTTTTGAAAATGACCCAAATAAAAATTTCTCCAAAAGGGTCCAAGAAAATGCTCATGTTGCTCTCTGAAAATATTGGACAGAGATAAAAATCAAATCAATATTTTTAAGAGCTCATAGGTATTTATTTTGGGCATTTGGAATTAATGCATAACTATTTGCTTTGGAAATATATTAGTTATATATACTAATATATGTCCAAAAATTATGCCATCTGTTGGGGAGCTCTGGAATAATATATCTAGCTCCTGCAAAAATTGGCATAAGGTAATAAAATGATTTAATATTTTATTTAAATCAAAACAAATGACAGAAATTAGAAAACAGAGATAAAAGAGGGAAACCTTACCTGGGCTTCTTACCTGGCGCCTCTGGCCCAGCAAGCCAGCCCAGCCCACCACCGTCGTCGTCCTCCTGGCGCCAGTCGGCCAGGCGTGTGGCCGGCGCGCGCGCACGGGCGGAGCGCCACGCCACCAACTCGCCTGCCTGCCTACCCCGCCAGCGCGACGCCGCGACGGTTCTTCTCGGTGCCGCCCCGATCCCCTGGCCTTATCCCCCCCTCTCTCCCGTGCTTCTCCCCCTGCTCTCTCTCTCTCTCTCTCTCACCCGACGCACCCATCACCGCCGTTCGCCATAGGAGCCGTCACTTGCCTCCCCTCGCCTCCCCGACACGCTCCCCAGCTCCGCCGCGACCCCCTCTACCTCCTCGTCGAGCCACGCAAGACGGAGAACCCCGTGGAGCCATCGCCATCGCCATCCTCGCCTCCGGCCGCCGTGGGTACTCGCCGTCGATTCGGGAGCTACCGGGCATCCCCGACCTCGTCCTCGCGCTCGCTGGTCTCGCTGTGAGCCCCTCTCCGTTTCCCCTCTCTTCTCCCCCTCGTTCCCTCACCGTAGCCCTCCTCCCCACCACGGCCGAAGCCTCTCGCCGCCGTCCATGTCGCCGTCGCCGTCTCGGCCCGCCTCCGCCCAAACCGAGCATCCCATCGCGCTCCCAGTGCCGCGAGGGTGCCGCCGAGCCCCTCAGGTGGCCTCCCCGTGCCCCGCAGCCCATTTCCGCTCGAAGCCAAACTCCGGCCGCCGCCCCGAGCTTCACTCCGGCGAGCTCCGGCATCCCCGCGGCTTCCCGTCTGTTCCCCTGGATGCGGACGAGCCCGGGCTACGCCCCGGTGCTCTCAGACGCCGTCCCCGTGGCCTGTGGCGCGGACTCCGCCGCGTCCAGAGGTCGCCGGCGGCGAGCCCCGTCGCCTGAGCCCTGCCATGTGGGCCCGACCTGTCAGGTGATTAGCTTAGTGCTAATCACCGCTTAATTAACCCCCCCTGACGCTGACAGTGGGCCCCAGCGCCACTAACTTCTAATTAGGATTAAATTAACCCCTGTTTAACCCCCTGTCACTGCCGTGTGGGCCCCACACGTCAGGTTTGACCCGGACCAGCCCAGTTGACTGCTGACGTCATGCTTACTCAATGCTGACGCAATATATATATTTCTGGGTTTAAATTAAATCAGGAAATTCCAGAATATAATTTAAACTTCAAAAATTCATAACTTTTATTCTGTAACTCCAAATCAAACAAATTATATATGAAAAATGATCAGAAAAATACAATCTATCCATCTGTACTATTTTCATGCATGACTAAACAAGTTAACTTGATGTTTAATGCAGAACAAGGAAAAGCACTTTAAAAGGCCATGTTTTGAGTTTGAAATTTGAATCTTTGATTCAAATTGGTTCAAACCCCTCTGGTCTTAGTTGCATTAGCCCAACACACTCATATTGCTATGTTTCATGCATGCATCATATTGTTGCACATTGTTTGGTGATGGTTGTGTATCGGTGTTCTTTGCGGCAGGTTCTGCCTCCGAGGAGTACCGTGATTACCCCAACGAAGAACCGTATCAGTGCATCGAACCATCAGGCAAGCAACCAACCATTTGATCATATCGATACAATCCCATGTTCTCGCTCCTGCTCTCTTTTACTGCATTAAGACAACGCGTTTCAAACTGCTGTGTGCTACGGTAGTTGAACCCATTTCCTCTGCATGACCTGTCATTGCCACAGTAACTAGCTGAAACCCACTAGCATGTGTAGGAGTTGATTGAGCCATCTGTATGTGTTGTTCCTACCTTGCTATGCCTGCTATGCTTAGAGTCGTGTCAGGTCTGGTTCATCTGGGTGATGGCTAGAGTGAAATGATTATGTCGGTAATGAGAGTGGTGTGGTGAACACGATTTGGTAAAGGTATCGATGAGAGGCCATGTAGGAGTACATGGTTAGTTGTTTCATTGAAGCCGACCTTAAGCACTGAGATCTGTATGTGTGATTTAAGATACAGCTACTACCATGCATTGGGCCCTGAAATATGACCCCGCTCGACTTCTTATTCACCCTAGCTCTCTGTCCAGGAGTTGCAAGTAGTTTCTGGTGTTTGTAGCCTACTGGAGGCCGTGGACAGCGCTGACCGTAGGGGTGGGCTGTGATGCGGTAGGTACGTGGCCGGGTGTACCGAATACCCGTTAGGTATCTCGGGAACCCTGTTCACATCGTTCGGGGCCGTATGGGAAACCTCGGCCGGACTCCCTGTGGATGGAACCTGAATAGGCGATAAACCTGGACTAGAGGCTTAAGTGTTTAGGTAGGTCGTGGTCTACACCCACGTCGGCTTTCGCTTGAAGTCTGCCGAGCACATGTCGTGTGCAGACGCTAAGTGGTGGAAACATGTATGAAGAAGTACACCCCTGCAGGGTTATCATGATCTATTCGAATAGCCGCGTCCGCGGTAAAGGACTACTTGGTTGCCTATACAGTTCATAGACAAGTAAATGGAAACTACTAAAAGCCTCAAGATAAGTGTGAGTGCCGAGGATGGCTCTTCCGTAGGAAGACGGAGGCGGATCCTCGGTAGTGTATTGAAGTGGTGAGTAGTGGACTCGTGTGCGCAAAACCATTTCAAGTTGAAGTATCATAGGATAGTCTAGCCAAGAGTCAAAGCTGGCTTGCTGCAATAACTCCACCAACCCTTCTTGATAATATGCATGTATGTAGGATCTGATGTAAGTCTTGCTGAGTACCTTTGTACTCATGTTGCTATAATTTACATTTTTTTTCAGAAGACGCTGCAACCCCTTCTGATGGGTTCGATGTAGACGTTGACATCAACGAGTAGGCTAAAGGCCCAGGTGGTGACCCTGAGCTTGTGAAGGACCATGTAGTATAGCTAGGCTTTCCAAGCCTCTCTTATTTTACTAGTTGTCTGTACTCAGACAAGTTACTTCCGCTGCTGGTTTGTATGACTGTATGACTTGAATGTTGGGTCGTGAGACCCGTACCTTTGTGTATGTTATGTATGGCTCCCTGAGCCTTGAATAAAGTACTTGTGTCGTAGAGTCATGTTGTGATGCTTCGTTGTATTTGCACATATCGAGCATATTGTGTGTATGATTGAAATGCTTGGTATGTGTGGGATCTGACTATCTAGTTGTTTATCTTTAGTAGCCTCTCTTACCGGGAAATGTCTCCTAGTGTTACCGCTGAGCCATGGTAGCTTGCTACTGCTCTGGAACACTTAGGCTGGCCGGCATGTGTCCTTCTTCGTTCCCGTGTCTGTCCCTTCGGGGAAATGTCACGCATTGAGTACCGGAGTCCTGTTAGCCCGCTACAGCCCGGTTTACCGGAGTCCTCCTAGCCCAGTGCTACAGCCCGGACCCACTTGCTGATGACCGACACGTTCGAAGCTGGGTCATGGATGCCTGTCCCTGTAAGTCTGTGCCACTTTGGGTTTACGACTAGTCATGTCAGCCCGGGCTCCTTATCATATGGATGCTAGCGACACTATCATATACGTGAGCCAAAAGGCGCAAACGGTCCTGGGCAAAGGTAAGGCGACACCCGTGGGGATACCGTGCGTGAGGCCGCAAAGTGATATGAGGTGTTACCGGCTAGATCAATGTGACATCGAGTCGGGGTCCTGACACTCACATCGCCATGGGACGCATCGGCGAAGTATACCACAAGGATCTTAAGGACACCATCTACCAGATATGTGGACGCCGAGATGAGAAATGGTAGATGATTTGCACTAGGAGGGACAAGTCCATTGCAGCCTACATCTAGGAGTTAAACCAACACATTCATCGTCAGGAGAACCAGATGTGCGCCAGCATGATAGACCTGAAGAAGGTGATGACCAGGAACATGGAGCTAGAAGAGGAACTCAAGTCTACATGCGATGGATATGAAGAGGAAATTGTAGTACTACTGGAGAAGAATGAAGACCTGAAGAAGAAGAAGAAGCTAGGAATATTAATGGGAGACCCCGTGCCAGGAGAGGACAACCACCCCGAGGACTACATCATCATCGACGACACCGACTCCGACCCCAACAGTGATGATGATTATGAAGACAAAGCTAGAGCAGATATCATGGAGTCTTCTTCCGATCAAAATTTTTAGTTGACCACAATATTATCAATAGTATTCCCCCATGTATATAGTAATAGTCCGAGTATTTTGTAATGGTAGCTAGATCGATTGTATGCCCATGTTTGAATTGAGTGGTGTGATATGAATGTGTTTGTCTCATGTGCATATGGGCAGTGATTTCTCTTTAGACCCCACTATTCTAATCTCTCCCCTCTAAACCTATCAGATGCCTCCGAGATGTGACCCCGGATTTGTCTTCCCACTGGAGCTCACCCAGTTGATCCAATGGAAGAATGACTTGATGCAGCTACTAGTCCAGAACCAAGGCAGCAGCAACAACAACAACAACAACAACAACAACAACAACAACAACAACAACAACAGATTGAATCCGCCAGTGTTTTCCAGTAGCACCGAGCCGATTGTTGCTGATGACTGGATCCGCATGATTGGAAGGGAGATGACCACCGCAGGTTGCACAGATGCTGAGAAGGTGTGTTTTACCGCACACCAATTGGATGGACCCGCAACCTCATGGTGGGAGAATTACACAGCCACTTTTCCCATAGCCAATGTCACATGGGATCAGTTTCGGCAAGCTTTTCACATAGCCCATATCTCAACTCGAGCAATGAGTATGAAGAAGCGTGAGTTTCGCAACTTACGCCAGGGAAATCATACTGTGGGGCAGTACATGGATGAGTTTATTAAGTTAGCTCGCTATGCCCCAGATGATGTGGCCACAGATGCCGTGAAGCAGGAGAAGTTTATGGAAGGGCTGAATGATGAGATGAGTATGCAGTTGATGGTGGCAACATTCACTAACTCCCAGGAGTTGGTAGATAGGGCCCTTATGATTTAAAGCAAGCAGCAGCAGATAGAGAGCCGCAAACGGAAGTATGGACAGCGGAAGTATAATTCTGGAGCTCAGCAGAAGCCTCACTTTACCCCGTACTCGGGAGGTTACACCCATAACCATGGAGGCCATACTCATAACGGAGGAAGCACACATAACCACAGTGGCCATAAGAATGGGAATGGGAATGGAGCAAGCAACAGCCAGAACCGTTCCAATCCAGCAACGCCCACTAAGAAGGACCTGAGCCATGTCACCTGTTAGAAATGCGGGAAGACTGGACACTACACCAATGATTGCTCAGAGTTGAAGAATGGTAATGGAAATGGAAACTCTGGGAAGAAGCCCAACCCTTTCACTAGAGGACAAGTGAACCACGTTAACATGGAGGAGGTTGAAGAACAGCCAGATGCAGTACTAGGTAAGTTTTTTGATTAGGTCATTTACTGCAGTTGTTCTTTTTTATACTGGTGCATCACATTCATACATATCAAGGGGATTTGTGGATAAGTATAAGTTGCCCACCAAAGTTCTTAAGACACCTATGTTAGTAAGCTCACCTGGAGCGGAGTATATGGCAAGCAATGGATGTTTTCAGATGCCATTGACCATAGGTAGGCATGTTTTCCCCTTAGACCTAATAGTTTTGGAGTCACAAGGATTGGATGTGATACTAGGCATGGATTGGCTATCAATATATGGAGGAAATATCGATTGTGCTAGTAAGTCAATTCTACTCACCACCCCGGAGGAAAAAAGGATCAAGTATGTGTCTAGGCATGCGCCAAGGAGGACCCAAGTGAATTCTCTCTCAAGAGTTGTTCAGGAAGAAGTGCATGTTGTGAAGGATTACCCGGATGTATTTCCAGAGGAATTACCAGGCATGCCGCCAGATTGAGACATAGAGTTTTTGATAGAGTTGTTGCCAGGCACCGGACTAATATCGAAGAGACCGTATCGGATGCCCACAAATGATCTGGGGGAAATTAAGAAGCAGATTAAGGAGTTATTGGAGAAAGTTTATATCCGACCAAGTTCATCAATGTGGGGAGCCCAGTGCTCTCAGTTTAGAAGAAGTATGGATCTTTGAGAAGGGTTGTTGACTATCGGGCTTTGAATGAAGTGACGATGAAGAACACGTACCCACTACCGATGATCAATGATCTGTTTGACCAGTTGCAAGGAGCTAAAGTATTCTCCAAGATCGATATTTGATCAGGATACCACCAATTGAAGATCCGAGAATAGGATATACCTAAGACAACTTTTACCAAAAGGTATGGGCTATATGAGTACATGGTCATGTCATTTGGATTGACTAATGCCCCTGCCTATTTTATGAGTACGATGAATAAGGTGTTCATGGAGTTTTTGGATAAGTTTGTTGTGGTATTAATTGATGATATTTTGGCGTACTCGAAGAATGAAGAACACAAGGAACACTTGCGCGTAGTTCTCGAGAAGCTCAGGGAACACCAGCTGTATGCCAAGTTTAGCAAGTGTGAGTTTTGGTTGAAGGAAGTTGGATTTCTTGGACATGTTATATCAGGAGAAGGTATAGCCGTAGACCCTACCAAGGTTCAGTCTGTCACTGAGTGGTTGGCACCCACCTCAGTTGGAGAGATCCGTAGTTTTCTGGGACTTGTAGGATATTATCAGAGATTCATTGAGAATTTTTCCAAAATTGCGAAACCCATGACAGAGTTGTTGAAGAAGGACGCCAAGTTCAAATGGACCGAGGATTGTGAGGACAGCTTTCAGGAGTTGAAGAAACGTTTGGTTACAGCCCTAGTGCTGATTCTTCCGGATATACGCAAGGATTTACAAGTGTATTGCGATGCTTCTCGCTTGGGACTTGGAGGTGTACTTATGCAAGACGGAAGAATTCTTTCATATGCCTCGCGGCAGCTTCGACCTCACGAGTTGAATTATGCCACACATGATTTGGAGTTAGCAGCCTTAGTGCATGCACTCAAGACCTGGAGACATTTTCTGATTGGAAACCGATGTGATGTGTACACGGATCACAAGAGTTTGAAGTACATTTTCACGCAGAAGGAGCTGAATCTCAGGTAGAGGATATGGTTGGAGCTCATAAAGGATTATGATATGAAGTTGCATTATCATCCAGGAAAGGCCAATGTCATAGCAGACGCTTTGAGCCGCAAGAGTTATGTCAATACCCTTGTAAGCGGAGGATTACCGCAGGAGTTAGTAGACGATCTCAAGGAACTTCGTTTGGAGATAGTTCCAAGAGGTTTTGTTGCAGCAATGGAGATTCAGTCTACCTCGAAGTTTTGGAATCAGCTGCACCAGACTTTGGGTACTAGGCTAAGGTTCAGTGCAGCCTTTCATCCGTAGACAGATGGATAGACCGAGAGAGTAAATTAGATTCTGGAGGACATGTTGAGAGCCTGTGCACTAGACTATGGATCTAGTTGGGACGATAATTTGCCTTACGCGGAGTTCTCATACAACAACAGTTATCAGGTTAGTTTGAAGATGGCCCCTTTCGAAGCTTGTATGGAAGGAGGTGCAGGATGCCGTTGATGTGGGCTGAAGTTGGAGACCATCAGTTGTTTGGACCAGATTTGATCAAAGAGTCTGAAGAGAAGGTTAAGTTGATTCGAGATAGACTGAAGGTAGCTCAGTCCAGGCAGAAGAGTTATGCCGATACTAAACACAAGGAGGTAGTCTATGAGATTGGAAACAAAGCATATCTTCGTGTGTCACTACTTCGAGGAATTAAACGATTTGGAGTTAAGGGAAAGTTAGCCCCGAGATCTGTAGGACCATATTGAGTTTTGGAATGTATGGGAGAAGTTGCCTACAAGTTGGAATTACCTGAAGGATTCTCAGGAGTTCATGATATGTTTCACATTTCCCAGATGAAGAAGTGTCGTGCTGAGATGGTCGATATTCCTCTAAGAGATATAGTGCCCCTAGTAGCAATTCAGTTGGAGAGTGATCTAACCTACGAAGAGAAACTCGTCAAGATTCTTGAGTTTGCCAGCCGAGTTACCCGTAGCAAGGTTATCAAGTTGTGCAAAGTTTAGTGGAGCCACCATACCGAGGATGAAGCCACCTAGGAGCGAGAAGAAGACCTATGGAAAGACCATCTGCACCTATTTTCAAGCCAACCTGAATCTCGAGGGTGAGATTCATCTTAAGGGGGTAGGTTTGTAACATCCCAATTTTCAATTTGGATGTTATACATAGGTCATCATATGCATATCATATTTTATTTGCATTTCGGTTGTGATCCTGGAAATCTTAAGCAACTCAAGGACCCTAGGAGAGAGTTGGAGGTTTCACAAATTTTTATATTTGAATTTTATCAAATTTGAAAAGAGGATCAATTTGATTTTAATATTTTCTCTCCAATTGTTTCTAATAAAAGAAAGAAGATAAAATAACTTCTTCAAATGAAAGGAATATTGGAGAATAAATTTTAAAATCAAATTAAAAATTTTATTTGGAATTTATTTGCTATTTTATTTGAATTAGAAAAATATGCATTTTTGAAAAATTGCATTTTTAGGCCAGAAAAATGTTCACTGTGTTCTAAATATTAGGTTTAGACGGTGAAAATTGTTTCTGGTATTTTTAGTATTTTTTATATTTTATTAGGATTTTTCTTTCGGGAAAAAAATTTCTTTAAAAAAAGTTTCGGACCGACCGGGCCGAAGGCCCAGCCGGCCCACAAGGCCGCCGCCTTCCTCCCGGGCAGGAGGAATCCCGCCGCCGGACGGACGCCGAGGGAGTCCGGCTCGGACTCCCGTCGGGCCGCCCCCTCACCCAAGGCAGCCGCCGCCCTGCTCCTTTTAAAGCCCGCCCCACCCCGCCGCCTCCTCCCCACCTGACCCCGCAGCCGCAGCCGCTGCCGCCCACTGTTGCGCGTTGCCGCCGCCGCCACCCATGCGCCGCCATTCGCCATCATCGTCCGCGCCGCCGCCGCTTTGCCTCGCCGGAGCCGCCGGATTTCGTCGCCGCCATTGACCCCGCCGCCGCTGTTAACCGGTATAAAACCGTCCCGGTTCGCCGGTTTTTTCTAGTTCTTTGGTTTTTAGATCGGTTTATTTTTAGGGTTAGGGTTTTTCTCGGTTTTTATGTTCAAATCTAATTTGCGGACGTTCGTCCGTTAATCCGCAGTAGCGAGCATCGTTCATTCATTTGGTTCTGTTAGCGAACGTTTGTTCGTTAGGTTTTTCTTTTTATTTTATTTTCGGCCAGGGACCTATCCGCAATTACTTTTATCACAGACTAGTCCCTGATCTTCAAACCCACGCAACTTTTTGCTCATTCGTCCAAATCCAGTGAAACCAACGCCAAAATCTTCGTCTTGTTCCCCTCTTTCTAGCTAATCAACTTGAACATGATTTTGATAATTTAAAATTTGGTTGCAAGCATATTCGAATTTGAACTTCTTTTGATCGTAGTTTGTGTTTCGTAGCTCCGATTCATTTGATTCTTTTTGCAAATCAAAGCTCTTCCATTGAACTTTCATTTTGAATCTTTTATTTTGAGTTTTACCCTTGCATCTTATGCTTGAGTGCTTATGTATGCTATTGTTTGTTTACGATAGAGTTTCCGGAGTGCGAAGCGTGCTACTACGAATCACTAGGGTTTTCATATCGTCGGCAAGGCAAGTAACACTTTGATCATATCCCTTATTACCTAGTTTTATGCATTAGTCTCAATCCTCAAACATTGCATGAGTAGGACTTGTTTAACATGTGGGTATTGGGAAGTAGTTGTTGAGGTAGTACCTATTGCCCTTTTTATACAAACCTTGGGAGTTACTATGTTACGCTTATTATACTTTGTTGTGCTATGCTTGTAGACGTGGTTGGGTTTGAGTGATTCATGACAGTTGTGAGTATTGTTACGAACTAAGGGATTACTTAAGGTGGCTACTTTAACACACATCTTGGTGGATTGGTTTGTGGGCACCTAGGGAAATCCAGTGTTTTCCAAAGGAGAATCCCACGGTATCCGTGTGATTTTTCCTATGGTTCGCCACCCAGGCTTAAAGGGGTCATTATGTTATTCATGCTGGAAACTTACGTGTGCAGCTACAAGACATTATGGGCTCTGGCATAGTTAAGTAAGTTGTGGGAAACCTTTCCATGATGGGCTAGCAGATGTAGGGGATTGTAGGTGTACCGGCCTATTTATCGGTTAAGGGGACCTCTTCAGAAAGACTGTGTCTCGGTCATCCGTTTCTCAAACACCATGTAGTGCGAGAAATACAACGGAGGAGATCGAGTCTTGTGGGGAAAAGTGCACAAACCTCTGCAGGGTGTATAAACTAATCATGGTTAGCCGTGTCCCCGGTTATGGACATCTTGAGTATCTGGTGCTTGAATTACTATGTTGATTTCATCACTTTACTTAATTAATCTGTGGGGTTAATGATTTATTAATTTGGGATTGAGATGGGGTTACCATTCTCAATGATTTTCAACAGACTTTCTAGTTAAATAAAATATATTCCTTTGTTGTAGGGAAAAACTGGCTTTTCGCAAAATGATAACCCTAGAGCCTCCACCAGCCATATATGCATATAGTTATAGCTGTTACTTGCTCATTGCTTTATAGTGGTATCTTGCCAGCATATTCTATGTGCTGACCTACACAGGCTGCAACATATTATGTTGCATAGTTTTCAAACGAAGAGTAAGGTGCTCTAGGTCATTGTCATGCACTCAGCTATGTCGTTGGAGTTGATGGACTCATTTACCCTCGAAGCTTCTGCAGTTATCTTATTTTAGATGGCCTTCAGCCATATTATTGTAATAAGTACTCTCTTTGAGACATTCAATGTAATAAGTGTGTGATTGCACTCTGCTATAAATCCTTGAGTACTATGGGTGTCAGCATTACCGATCCAGGGATGACACTTATACACAGAGATTTGACCATTTGAGGTCGGATCACTACAACTACTAGGGTTTTGCCTAGTAGTGAAAAGACTCGTTGCATTTTGGTATAGTTTCCCAATCCATTTGGAAAGGAGAGCTACATTCATGATTTTGGAGTTAATCACCCCTAGCCCTCCCTGGTTGTTGGGGCGACACACAACTGCCCACTTGACCATATGATACTTATGTTATTTCCAGCCCCTTCCCAAAAGAACCTGGAACACAAAGATTCTAACCTAGCATGAACCCCATCAGCTCAGAACAACATACCCATGGTAAACATGGGGAGAGGAGACAAGCTAGAGTTAGTTAAGATAACCCTAGCACCCGAAGACATAAATTTGCCACATTGGCAAACCATAAGCGGAAGTTTGTTGCATAAAGGTACCCACTCCACTATGGTTAAGTTTTTAGTGGAGACTGGGAAACCCATGTAAGTTATGGGGACATTGCCTAACTTGCAATTATGAAAGGTCTGATACCCTCTTCCCCTTAGCGATGTCCAAGCCCATGGACACCACCTCACACTTGTGGAAGTTATGTTTTAAACCAGACATCATCTTGAAACAAAGCAGCAACAACTTAACCATGGCAATGTTGTGCTAGTCCGGCTCAAAGAGCAACTTCTTGTCGTCTGCATACTACAGTTAAGACACCCCCTACCTGGGGATTAGGTGGGTCGCGGCCCCCTTGATGTGCCCTACAAACTTGACCCTGTCAAACATAGCTGATAGAGCATCTGCAACGAAATTAGAGAGGACTGGCAATAACTGCCCGCCTTGTCACAAGCCCCTCTTGTTCCTGAAGAAATGCCCAACTTCCTCATTGATGGCAATTGCAGTCTGTCCCCCCAAGATCCACTACAAGACATGGTGCACCCAGGCCGCTACCAAACCCTTTTAGAGCAGCACTTCCCGCAAGAAGGCCCGGTTCACTCAGTTGCACGCCTTATCAAAATCTACTTTAAGAAGAATTGCTCTTTCTTTCGTGCGCTTTAGATAATGAACAATCTCCTGGAGCACTATCAGTCACTCTAGAATGTATTGGCCGTTGATAAATGTAGATTGGCATTTATGAATAACACTGTGAGCAATCGGGGCCATACGCAAAACAAAAGCTTTGGCACACATTTTTAAATGAACGTTTATTAGAGCAATCGGCCGAAACTGTCGGATATTATATGTCCAACGCACTTTCGAGATAAGAGATATGATGCCAAAAATTGAGGCGCAAGATATCTACGTACCTAACACACATCCATGAAAAATATCAAACATAAGGCCTTTCAGCGCAGGCTAGAACCTATGGAATATAGCTACTGGCCATCTATCGGGGCCTGGAGCTAGATGTGTCCACTTTCATGGAGCTGAGTGCATCATTGATTTTTAAACCAAGAAGCAACCCACCAGAATGACCCATCACCGCAACACAACATCAATTGAAGCATTCTAGGGGATCAATAGAGGAAAAAACATGGTTTCCAAACTCAGTCTTAATGGTCTCCTGAAGAGCAACAATGTATGTCAGTTCATTACGCATATATTCTTTCAATTGCATCTCCTACCAATATGGCTAAACCCATGGATGTTCCAAAAAAGGAACCGCATTTATAGAATACAATTTCTAGTCTGAACTCCCCTAGAGCCCACGGCCTTGGCCACGCACCTCACGGTGCAAGAACGGCAAGGAGAGGAAAGGGTAGCATATGTGGGTTATGCATGTGTTTCCTCTATAACTGAATGTCAAAATCTGACTTGATGGTGTTCCAAAATGATGTTGCAAAAGGGCACAACAAAAACCAATGTCCCGATGTTTTTTCACGACCACAGAAACAAAACAAAGGACTAGCTAGGACGTGACGTCTCTGTAACTTATGTCTTGTATCTAAACAATCATGAGCAAAGCACCACAAAATAATTTGGGGCTCTAATAGTCCATACTCCATAGTATCAAAACCGTTTTTTCTCCGAAAAGGAGCAAAAGAGGAAGCACTAGCAAAATTATACGCTGACTTGACAAAGTAAACACCAAATTTATTGTGAGGCCAAGAAACAAAATCCTCCAACTCTCATGTAGGTAAAGGAACATCTAATATTTTCTCTGCCACCTCCAATGCAAAAAACCCATTGACTATGTCCTCATCCCAATGTTTTTTTGAGAGTATGCCAATGGCGTACCATATTTTTATAGAAGGCAGAAAGTTTTAATTACAAGATACCGAGCCAAGATGCGAACATCTGACTGGTAGGAACCCCACACCCACACCAAATATAAAACACTAGGTCACTCTCTCACAAAAGGGTCTAAACCTCCTCCACCAAAGCCAGCTATCCTCCAGCCCTTCACCTCAAGCAACACCTGGTCTGCCAACTGCGATGGAGACCTGTGGTCATCCAATCTATGGAACACCCTGGCATTCTGTTGCTTCCACAACGACCAAGTGGTTGTGATCATGAAAGAGTCAAAACCACGCTTAACTCTGCCTGCGAAGTTTCTTCTCTTGTCGGTCCACCAATCTGTGAATGAGTCCATATGAGTGGGCGGTTGAATGTTAATCTACAAGGCCTCGAAGCACCTGTGCCAAACTTCTCTAGCGTACGAGCGTTGGGTGAGGATGTGGTCCACGTTATCCTCATCCTGTAAGCATGTGTAGCAAGGCGAAGGATCGTCCTGCAGCCCATGCCTTGCCCTCCGATCCGAAGTCCACAAACGATATTGTACGGTAAGCTAAGCAACGATTTTGCAATGCAAAGGCGCCCAACTTCTCCATATGCATTCAGCCGTTGGGGATCTAGTTTCTCCCATGCATAGTCTTGAATAGGTTGATTTGGCAGTACAGATGCCTTTAGCGTCTGCAGGCCACTGAAACATGTCCATTTGCTCCTCATTTTTGTCCACTGTGGTCATTGCATGGAAAAGATTAGTGATACGTCTCCAACATATCTATAATTTTGATTGTTCCATACTGTTTTATTACCAATCTTGGATGTTTTATAATCATTTTATAGTCATTTTATATCATTTTTTGGTACTAACCAATTGACATAGTGCCAAGTGCTAGTTCCTGTTTTTCCATGTTTTTTACATCGCAGGAAATCAATATCAAACGGAGTCCAAATGGCACGAAACTTTACGATGATTTTTTATGGGCCAAAAGGAAGCAGATGGGCCCTGGTTGCACCTGGGGGAGTCCCGAGGAGGGGACAACCCACCAGGGCGCGCCAGGGGCGTGATCACGAAAAAAGCCAGGAAGAAGGATTCATCACGTTTTACGATACAGAGCCGCCGCCAAGCCCTAAACTCTCTCGGGAGGGCAGATCTGGAGTCCGTTCAGGGCTCCGGAGAGGGGAATCCATCGCCATCGTCATCATCAACCTTCCTCCATCACCAATTTCATGATGCTGACCGTCGTGCGTGAGTAATTCCATCGTAGGCTTGCAGGACGGCGATGGGTTGGATGAGATTTATCATCTAATCGAGTTAGTTTTGTTAGGGTTTGATCCCTAGTATCCACTATGTTCTGAGATTGATGTTGCTATGACTTTGCTATGCTTAATGCTTGTCACTAGGGCTCGAGTGCCATGATTTCAGATCTGAACCTATTATGTTTTCATGAATATATGTGAGTTCTTGATCCTATATTGCAAGTCTATAGTCACCTATTATGTGTTATGATCTGTTAACCCCGAAGTGACAATAATCAGGATACTTACTGGTGATGACCGTAGTTTGAGGAGTTCATGTATTCACTATGTGTTAATGCTTTGGTCCGGTACTCTATTAAAAGGAGGCCTTAATATCCCTTAGTTTCCAATAGGACCCCGCTGCCACGGGAGGGTAGGACAAAAGATGTCATGCAAGTTCTTTTCCATAAGCATGTATGACTATATTCGGAATACATGCCTACATTACATTGATGAACTGGAGCTAGTTCTATGTCACCCTATGTTATAACTATTGCATGAGGAATCGCATCCGACATAATTAACCATCACTGATCCATTGCCTATAAGCTTTTCATATACTGTTCTTTGCTTATTTACTTTTCTGTTGTTACTGTTACAATCACTATAAAAACCAAAATATTACTTTTTCTACCGTTACCACTACTATCATATTACTTTGCTACTAAATACTTTGCTGCAGATATTAAGTTTCCAGGTGTGGTTGAATTAACAACTCAGCTGCTAATACTTGAGAATATTCTTTGGCTCCCCTTGTGTCGAATTAATAAATTTGGGTTGAATACTCTAACCTCAAAAACGGTTGTGATCCCCTATACTTGTTGGTTATCAAGACTATTTTCTGGCACCGTTGCCGGGGAGCATAGGTCTATCCTTTGAGTCACTTGGGATTTATATCTGCTGGTCACTATGAAGAACTTGAAACATCAAAGAACCAAGATTTTTCCCTCAACTACGAGGGGAGGTAAGGAACTGCCATCTAGCTCTGCACTTGATTCACCTTCCGTTTTGAGTAAACTTGCAACACCTACTCCTGCTATTCAGTCGGATATGTCGCATGTTATTGATGATGCCACTTCTGCTTTGCATGATACTTATGATGAAACTACTTCTATGCTTGACAATACTATGCCACTAGGTGAATTTCTTAATGAACAACTTACTAGGGTTAGAGAGAATGACATTATTGAAACTAGTAATATTGATGAAAGTGATGATGAAGATTCTCCCCCTAGATATGAATTGCCCATTGTGCCTGAGGGTTATGTTATGGATGAAGAAACTGCTAGAGACTTTCTTTCTTGCAATGATAGATCTGATCTTAAGAAATTATTAGCTAAGCTTAAAGAAAAGTCTTTGAATGCTAGAATGAAATATGATCCTGTTTTTGCTACTTCACCTATCTTTATTACTGATAAGGATTATGATTTCTCTGTCAATCCTGAGTTAATTACTTTGGTTGAATCTGATCCTTTTTATGGCTATGAATCTGAAAATGTTGTGGCACATCTTACTAAATTAAATGATATAGCCACCCTGTTTACTCATGATGAGAAAACTCGCTATTACTTTATCCTTAAGTTGTTTTCATTCTCATTAAAGGGTGATGCTAAAACATGGTTTAATTCTCTTGATCCTGGTTGTGTGCGTAGTCCCCATGATATGATTTATTACTTCTCTGCTAAATATTTTCCCACTCATAAAAAACAAGCTGCTTTAAGGGAAATATATAATTTTCTGCAAATTGAAGAACAGAGTCTCCCACAAACTTGGGGGAGGCTTCTCCAATTACTTAATGCTTTGCCAGATCATCCTCTGAAGAAAAAAGAAATACTTGATATCTTTTATAATGGACTAACCGATGCTTCCAGAGACTACCTGGATAGTTGTGCTGTTCTGTTTTTAGGGAAAGAACTGTTGATCAAGCTGAGTTACTATTGAATAATATGTTGAGTAATGAAAATGATTGGACACTTCCTGAACCAACTCCTAACCAACTCCGAAGAAAAGGGATATTCTATTTCTCGGTCCTGAAGATATGCAAGAGGCAAAGAAATCTATGAAAGAAAAAGGGATTAAAGTTGAAGATATTAAGAATTTACCACCTATTGAAGAAATACATGGTCTTGATAACCCTACACATGTACTAAAGATAAATTCTCTCTATAGATTTGATAAATGTGAAATTCCATTTACTAAGTTTGCTAGCCAATGCTTGGATGAGTTTGATGACTTTATGGTTAAGCAAGAACACTTCAATGCTTATGTTGGTAGACAATTGAAATACGATGCTGATATGCTTGAACACTTGAGTGATTATATGGCCAGTGTTAAAGGTGAACTTAAACTTATTAGTAAACATGCTTCTATGGTTACCACTCAAGTAGAACAAGTACTTAAAGCTCAGAATGATTTGCTCAATGAATTAAATAATAAGAAAAATGATAATGATGTTAGAGTTATGACTAGAGGTGGTAAAATGACTCAGGAACCTTTGTATCCTGGGGGCCATCCTAAGAGAATTGAGCAACATTCTCAGAGAACTAATGTTGATGCACCCAGTTCTTCTAAGAAGAAGAAGAAGAAGAAGAAAAATGATAGGACTTTGCATGCTCCTAGTGAACCTGTTGTTGACACACCAGAGAATCCCAATGATATTTCTATTTCTGATGCTGAAACACAATATGGTAATGAACATGAACCTAGTGATAATGTTAATGATGATGTTCATGTTGATGCTCAACCTAGCAATGATAATGATGTAGAGATTGAACCTGTTGTTGATCTTGATAACCCACAATCAAAGAATCAACGTTATGATAAGAGAGACTTTGTTGCTAGGAAGCACAGTAAAGAAAGAGAACCATGGGTTCAGAAACCCATGCCTTTTCCTCCTAAACCATCCAAGAAAAAGGATGATGAGGATTTTGAGTGCTTTGCTGAAATGATTAGACCTATCTTTTTTAGTATGCGTTTGACTGATATGCTTAAAACGAATCCTTATGCTAAGTACATGAAGGATATTGTTACTAATAAAAGAAAGATACCAGAAGCTGAAATTTCCACCATGCTTGCTAATTACACTTTTAAGGGTGGAATACCAAAGAAACTTGGAGATCTAGGAGTACCAACTATACCATGCTCCATTAAAAGAAACTATGTTAAAACTGCTTTATGTGATCTTGGAGCTGGTGTTAGTGTTATGCCTCTCTCTTTATATCGTAGACTTGATTTGAATAAGTTGACACCTACTGAAATATCTTTGCAAATGGCTGATAAATCAACTGCTATACCTGTCGGTATTTGTGACGATGCGCCTGTTGTGGTCGCAAACGTTACTATTTTAACGTACTTTGTTATTCTTGATATTCCCGAGGATGATAGTATGTCGATTATCCTTGGAAGACCCTTTTTGAATGTTGCAGGGGCTGTTATTGATTGCAACAAAGGCAATGTCACTTTTCATGTTAATGGTAATGAGGATACGGTACACTTTTCGAGGAAACAACCTCAAGTCCATAGTATCAATTCTATTGGAAAATTTTCAACGGTCACTATTGGAGGTTTTGAATTTCCTCTTCCTATTGTCAAGAAGAAATATGATGTTCTTATTATTAGGGATGTGCATATCCCCGTTGAGGTAACCTAGTGTTATTCGAAATTTCTCTGGTTTCATGTTATTTGAAATGAGTTTGTTAACAAGACATGATCAACCTTGTTAGTGGATTCCTTTTGATGAGCATGAGATGGATGAAGCTAGAAAGCACAACCTTCTATACCCTCTTTTTACTTTCTGTTATTTATATTAAATAAAGCAAAATTAGTATTTTCTGTCTGTTTTCTGAATTATCCTTGCAATAAAAATACCCCGAAAATAAAAGTTCTCCAAAAATGAAATGTGATTTTTTTCTAGAATATTTGAGGATTATAGGCACTGAGAACACAGCAGGGGGAGCAGCCACGTGCCCTTGAGGGTGGAGGGCGCGCCCACCCCTCTGGGCACGCCCCCTGCCTCATGGACCCCACGTGGGTCCCCTCCACTTATCATTGCACCCACACACTCCTTTTTCACCCAGAAAAAATCACTAGCCAGCTCAAACCCGAGTTCTAGCTCATCTTGCTGCCATTTTCGATCGCCTTGCTCAAAGCTCCATTCACAAAACTGCTTTGGGGGATTGTTATTTGGTATGTGACTCCTCCAATGGTCCAATTAGTGTTTGTTCTAGTGCTTTATTCATTGCAATTTTTTGCTGCTTAGGTGACCCTGTTCTTGAGCTTGCATGTCAAATTTATGTTTTCAAAAGTAGTTTTAATGCATGATATAGCCTCTAGGCACTTGTAGGAGTAGTTGCTATCAATTTTGTTGAGTTTGGTTCACTTTCATTTTAAGTTACTAAAAATTTCAGAAAAGATGAAGAGATTTTTGAGGGGCTCATCGAGCCGAAGTTCTAAGGATAAGCAAAGTGAGGAATATAAGAATCCCAAGTATAATCTCCCTCGTATTGCGGAGGTTCGGCCGTGTGAATGGCCTTGTGATGAGTTCTTGAGAGAAGCCGGGATTTATGAAGATTTTTATTATTTGGCTAAGAATGCAGGCCTCACCGACTTCCTCCACGACCAGCACGAACAGTATCTCTTACTCACCAATATCTTTGTGCAAAATTTTCATTTCCATGCTAGGAGATCACCACCTTTAGTGGAATTTTATTTATATGATGAGCATAAGGAGATGTCACTTTATGATTTTTGCTGGGTCTGTTTGATACCCTTTGAGGGCAGCATAGAGGAACCACATCGTAAGGATGTGGAGGGATTTGTTGATATGATTGTTGTAGGGGAAACGAGGAAAGTTTCCGATGCGAGAATCACTAGCATACATTTTCCTGTTCTACGTTACTTCGCAATATTTGCTAGTGGATGTTTAATTGGTTGCGGGAACTATGGGAACCTTAGTGCTCCTGATATTGTTATTTTGTGCGATGCCATGTTTTGTGATACTACTTTCAGTTTAGGCGCTATCGTTGCTAAACGGTTAAATCTGAACCATACAAAGGGCCCCGTCCTCGGAGGTATCTTTGCCTCGCGCCTTGCTGCACACTTTAACATACCTATCAGGCATTTTGAGAAAGAGGAAAAGTTGCTGCCTCCTGTTGTTCTAGATTATAAGAGTATGGTAGCACATGAGTTTATTGTTAAGGATAAGAATAAGATACTTAAGTACCAATTAATATTTGGTAAAAATTATTGTGAGATTATTACCTTGCCTGTGCCCTCTTTGTTTAACTTATTTTCAGGCACGCACCTCATTATGCCTGAGGCCATTCATGCGTACTGGGGCCAGATGTCAGCTGCAAAGCCGGAGCCACCAACTGATCCTCACCGTCAGTCTGTTTATCAGTGGAATCCGGAGGAGATCGCCATCCAGTGGCAACCTGAGGACCCTTCTCAGTATGACCCCAGCTACAGTTTTGATCCATGGGCATAGACCAACTTAGGCCAAAAGCCTAAGCTTGGGGTAGTACGTATTTCTCACCGACATTATATTCATGTTCACACACTCATGCCAATTATCGGTGCTCATACTTTTTCATTGTATCATCCATGCTAGTTTAATTTCTTTTTAAGCTGTCTTCTTGTGTGTTCGAAAAACCATAAGAAAAACCAAAAAAATAGTTGTATCTTTTAGCTAGTTTACTTTCCATGCTTGTAGTAGTAGTAATTAAAAAATAAAACCCAAAAAGATTTCTCATTCTTCTTTTGCTTGTTGGGAGATTTCCCGTGTAAATAGTTGTGTTCCTTTCTTTTCTTTTCTTTTCTTTGGGGGTCGAGAGGAGAAGACCATGATGAAAATGTTAAGTGGCTCTTATATGCATTATTGTTGATTTGACAAAGAGCCCATATTACCTTGTCTTCTCCCTTGAATTGAATGCTTGCAGATTCTAGCTTAGTCCAATGCATGTGCACTATTATTATTATCCACACCATTCTATCATGCAAGTGAAAGGCAATAATGAAGATATATGATGAACTGATTGAGATGCGAAAAGCCGGTATGAACTCGACCTCTCTTGTTTTTGTAAATATGATTAGTCCATCGTTCCTGATTCAGCCTATTATGAATTAAACATGTTTGCAATGACAATTAGAGATTATAGTTGCTCATGCCATGCTTAATTTGCTAGGAGTTTATAATGGTTTACCTTGCGTTCTAACATGCTATTAAAATGGTTGTGATGTGGTATGATGTGGTGGTATCCTCCTTTGAACGATTCGAGTGGCTTGACTTGGCACATGTTCACGCATGTAGTTGAAACAAAATCAACATAGCCTCTACGATATTTATGTTCATGGTGAATTATATCCTACTCATGCTTGCATTCGGTGTTGATTAATTTTAATGCATGTTCATGACTATTCTCGCTCTCTAGCTAGTCGCTTCCCAGTCTCTTTCTAGCTTTCACTTGTACTAAGCGGGAATACTGCTTGTGCATCCAATTCCATAAACCCCAAAGTTATTACATATGAGTCCACCATACCTTCCTATATACAGTATCTACCTGCCGTTCCAAGTAAATTTGTATGTGCCAAACTCTAAACCTTCAAATAAACATTCTATTTTGTATGCTCGAATAGCTCATGTATCAACTAGGGTTGTTTGTATCCTCCATGTTAGGCGGGTTATTCTCAAGAGGAGTGGACTCCGCTCCTCACTCACGAGAAAATGGTTGGTCACCGGGATGCCCAGTCCCATGCTTAAATCAAATCAAAATAATTGCAAACAAAACTCCCCCGGGATTTTTGTTAGTTGGAGGCACCCGTTGTTTTGGGCAAGCCATGGATTGATGCTTGTTGGTGGTGGGGGGGTATAAAGTTTACCATTCTGCTTGGGAACCGCCTATAATGTGTGTAGCATGGAAGATATCGAGATCTCTCGGTTGTTATGTTGACAATGAAAGTATACCGCTCAAAATATTATTCATCTCTATTTCAAAACCGAGCTCTGGCACCTCTGCAAATCCCTGCTTCCCTCTACGAAGGGCCTATCTATTTACTTTTATGCTGAGTCGTCATCCTCTTATTAAAAAGCACCAGTTGGAAAGCACCGCTGTCATTTGCATGTATTATCGTTAATTTACATTGAGTATGACTTGACTGGATCTCTTTTACCATGAATTACAATGTCTAGTCAGTCCTTGATCTTTAAGGGTGCTCTGCATTTATGTTTTGCGGTCTCAGAAAGGGCTAGTGAGATACCATCTTGTTATATCATATTATGATTGTTTTGAGAAAGTGTTGTCATCTGAGATTTATTATTATTGCTCGCTAGCTGATTATGCCATTGATATGAGTAAACATGAGACCTAAATATTATTGTGAATATGGTTAGTTCATAATCTTTTCTGAAAACTTGAATGATGGCTTTACATATTTGCAACAACAAGAGCAAACAAAGTTTGTAAAAGTTTTTCTTTATCGCTTTCAGTTTATCAACTGAATTGATTGAGAACAACCAAAGGTTTAAGCTTGAGGGAGTTGATACGTCTCCATGATATCTACTTTTCCAAACACTTTTGCCCTTGTTTTGGACTCTAATTTGCATGATTTGAATGGAACTAACTCGGACTGATGTTGTTTTCAGCAGAATTGCCATGGTGTTAGTTTTGTGCAGAAATAAAAGTTCTCGCAATGACCTGAAAATCAACGGAGATTATTTTTGGAATATATAAAAAATACTGGTGAAAAGATCCATGTCAGGGGGGCCACACCCTGTCCATGAGGGTGGGGGCGCGCCTACCCCCTGGGAGCCCCCTGCCTCATGGCCCCCCTGGTGCTCCTACGACCTCAACTCCAACTCCATATATTCACTTTCGAGGAGAAAAAGGCAAGGAGGAGGATTCATCACATTTTACGATACGGAGCCGCCACCAAGCCCTAAACTCTCTCGGGAGGGTGATCTGGAGTCCGTTCGGGGCTCCAGAGAGGGGAATCCGTCGCCATTGTCATCATCAACCTTCCTCCATCACCAATTTCATGATGCTCACCACTGTGCGTGAGTAATTCCATCATAGGCTTGCTGGACGGTGATGGGTTGGATGAGATTTATCATGTAATCGAGTTATTTTTGTTAGGGTTTGATCCCTAGTATCGACTATGTTCTGAGATTGGTGTTGCTATAACTTTGCTATGCTTCATGCTTGTCACTAGGGCTCGAGTGCCATGATTTCAGATCTGAACCTATTATGTTTTCATGAATATATGTGAGTTCTTGATCCTATCTTGCAAGTCCATAGTCACCTATTATGTGTTATGATTCATTAACCCCGAAGTGACA
The DNA here is from genome assembly GCF_018294505.1 of Triticum aestivum. NCBI lineage: Eukaryota > Viridiplantae > Streptophyta > Magnoliopsida > Poales > Poaceae > Triticum > Triticum aestivum. Next base: position 526,133,731 of record NC_057797.1, read on the forward strand.
ATAATCGGGATACTTACCGGTGATGACCGTAGTTTGAGGAGTTCATGTATTCACTATGTGTTAATGGTTTGGTCCGGTACTCTATTAAAAGGAGGCCGTAATATCCCTTAGTTTACAATAGGACCCCGCTGCCATGGGAGGGTAGGACAAAAGATGCCATACAAGTTATTTTCGATAAGCACGTATGACTATATTCGGAATACATGCCTACATTACATTGAGGAACTGGAGCTAGTTCTGTGTCACCCTATGTTATAACTATTGCATGAGGAATCACATCCGACATAATTATCCATCACTGATCCATTGCCTACGAGCTTTTCATATACTGTTCTTCGCTTATTTACTTTTCCATTGTTACTATTACAATCACTATAAAAACCAAAAATATTACTTTTGCTACCGTTCCCACTACTATCATATTACTTTGCTACTAAATACTTTGCTGCAGATATTAAGTTTCTAGGTGTGGTTGAATTGACAACTCAGCTGCTAATACTTGAGAATATTCTTTGGCCCCCCTTGTGTCAAATCAATAAATTTGGGTTGAATACTCTACCCTCGAAAACTATGGTGATCCCCTATACTTGTGGGTTATCAGCTGCCAGTCCACTCGACGAAGTTTCTTGATGGCGAGTGGGATGCCAAGGTAACGGCAAGGGAACTCCTTCAGCTGGCGGTGTAATATGTCCATTATCCTCTACCTATATTCCTCTTCGCCCTTAATGAGTATGGCAGCCGATTTCCCATAGTTAATTCTGAGCCCCGACGCAACTCCAAAAAGGCAAAGCACCTCTCTAACGCAGCACAAATCTTGCTCCGAGGGGTGGATGAACATTGTGATGTCGTCTGCAAAGATGGATAAGTGCTGCATCGAAGAGATGCCACGGAAAGAACTTAGGACTCCCACCTCGATCGCTCTGGAGATAAGCTGAGTCAATGCATCCATGGCAATGACAAACAACAGGGGCAAAGCCGGGTCCCCTTGCCGTAGTCCTTTGGCATGGAAGATCGGTCGTCTGGGTACTCCATTAACAATAATTTTGGTGCTAGCAGTGCCCAGGATTGAGGAAATCCACTTTAACCATCTTGGCCCAAAACCCTATCCCTCAGAACTTCAAAAAGGAACTAGCATGAAAGCGAGTCGAATGCTCGGGAGATGTCTAACTCGAGGAAGAGGCCTGGCTATTTAGTGGCATGGATCTTGCGGGCTACTTGTCGAACAAGGAGGTAGTTATCATGTATGCATCTCTCTTTGATGAGCGCAGACTGATTGATGGAGACGATCTCCGGCATCCTCCTTCGTGTGTGGTTGGCCAAGAGCTTAGAGAACAGCTTGGAGAAGCTGTGGGGTAAGCTGATAGGCCGAAAATCTCCCACCTCCACCACGTCAGCCTTCTTGGGGATCAAGACAATTTGTGCTCTGTTTAGTTTGCTGAAACCTCGATCATCACCCACGTAAAGCTTGAGCAGTGCCGCCATGATGTCATGCTTGATAACGGGCCAGGCCTTGTGGTAGAAGATGCCAATGAATCCGTCGGGGCCCGGCGCACGATCAGGTGGGATTTCCTTAATAACCTCCCAGACCTCCTCCTCGGTAAATATGTTTTCCATCTCCAGCCGGTCGAACTACGTAATCCCGAGCTCTTGCAAATCCAGGGAGAAATCTCTGGCATGCGTCGTACCAGCAGTTCATTGTATGATTGGAAGAACACCTCTTCTTTTCTCTGTTGGTCCATGATAATCTCTGAGTTATGGTTTAGACATGGGATAAAGTTCTTGGATATCCTCCCATTAGCCACGGCTTGGAACAACTTAGTGTTGGCGTCTCCTTCTCTCAACCATCTGATGCGGGATCGTTGTCGATCAATCGTCCTTTCTAGAGAAGCCAATCCCAGGCCAAGAGGGCTAATTTCAGGGTTCTCCTGAGCCACAACTCAAGCTCCAAGAGCCTTCTCCTTTATTGCACATGGTCGAATATGAAAATGACCCAGTTCACCACTGCCATTAGCACCTTGATATTACCTGTTTTGCATTGTCCCCATGCTTGCAAGAAAGTTGATGTGTTCCTGAATAAAGCATCCAACCTCTTGAATGGATCCACAATGGAGTCATCGCACACCCATGCCTCTCCCAATGCTCGATCAAACCCGGCCAATTTCGTCTAGTAGATCTCAAAGCGAAAGCGCTTTTTCGGGTAGAAATGTGTGCTCGTCGATAGGTGCAAGGGCTTGTGATCCGAGATGCTAGTCGACAGGGCTTGGAGAAGATGGTCAGGATAAGACAACTCCCAGTCGATGGAAGCCAAGGCCCTGTCAATTTTGGTGAGGGTAGGGGCATCTCTCTCATTGGACCAGGTATACATGCGCCCATGCATGTACACTTCTTTTAGCTCATGCTCGTCCACAAAGCTCCTAAAATTGTTCATCATGCCTTGATTGATGTTATTGTTATTCTTCTCGCTCGCCCTAAGGATCATATTAAAGTCACCGAGAAGCATCCAAGGGCCGGGGTAGCTCTCTCTCCTTGCAGACAACTCCGACAAGAATTGAGTCTTGAGCTCATCCCCTTGGGCCGCATACACCATTGTCAGCCACCAGTTGCTCCCTTCCTTGGTGTGCACGTAGCCCATTAGCGAGTTATTATTGAGATTGATATGATCTACCATGAGGGTAGTCGAGTCCCAGGCAAGGAGGATTCCACCTCGCGTCTCCACAGCCAGCAAGTAAGAAAAGTCGTCGAAGGACGGGCCTAAGCATTACATTACCATAAACTGGTCAATTATATCTAGTTTTGTCTCTTGCAGACACACGAGGTTCACCTTAACCGTAGCTATGAAATCTTTAACAGCCTTCCATTTTGCGGGGCTATTAAGTCCATGCACATTCCGACAAAGAATCTCCGGGTTGTGATTCATATCGAAGCTAGTGATCACCAACACCTGCCAACGCGGGCTCACCGAACTGAGACTATCACATCCGTGTCGTGAGCCAAAGCATCGGCCGATGGCACTATCTTGCCAAACAGTGCTGCAATGATGCGCACGTGTTGCTCCCTTAGGGGAGAGTTGAACAGCTCTTGTAGCTCACTCACCGCTGCTTCATCTGGCACTAAGTCAAGAGTGTGTCAAAGCACATTCTCTGCCAGCTTCGGCTTCACCGCACTCGTACCTGCACTGCACTTGGATGCCCTTGTGGTTCACTTGCGTGAATGGTTCCGCATCCGATCGGAGTGATGAGGCTTGAACTTCACGCATAAGTGGTGGCGCTAGTTTCTTCATAATATTGGCGCAAAACGCCCGAAGCTTCTCATATGCCACCCCCTTCCTGCTGAGTCATACCCCCACGCGTGTTGTCTTGGTCTAACGGATCCACCGGGATTGAATTTGCAAGCACCATCTCAGTTCCTGTTGTAAGGTCTCCGCCTTCCGCTCACATGGAACGCACATTTGGGTTCTGCTGCATGCATGGAATAGCGTCTGCATGCTCCACTTGCTCCCGGCCAATTGCGGGCTATGTATGGGCATGATTCCCATCATCTTGTCCCGTCTACATGGATCCAAGCTCCCTAGGACCCGCCAGAGCCTCCTTACCCACCATCGACAGAAGCGCCTGGGGACCAGCGACAGGCAGGCTCACATCCTGCTCCCCGACCGCGGCCAACTCCCTGATTGGTGCAGCGATGGATGGCCCGCCACCAACCACAGGATGGCCTGCTGGCTCCAGTGGGGTCGATCCCAATGGGGCCTCAGTCTTGGACATCAGCATCAACGTCTCTGCCTCCCTCTCCAATCGCCTTTCAACCCGATAGTCGTTAGTCTCCATCGCCCCAGTCCTTTGCACCTCACATGGGTCCAAAACCTGAACCACTGCTTTCTCCATCATAACGGGGCCCGCCACCATCGGATCAGGTCATTGGCTAGCCAGCTGCCCAGCCATCTCCTTCAGAACCGCACCAACGTGCTCGCTCTCCGACCGAGTCGGTCCCACAGTGGGGGGTGCCTTAGGGTTCACTACCCTGTCTTGGCTCGTCAGCTGCCCAGCCTCCTTGTTTTGAATTGCACCATCGTGCTCAACCTCCAAGCGTGTCGGCCCCACTACGGGGGGCGCCTCGGGATTCTCCAGCCTGTCTTGACTCGCCATCTAGAAGGCCAGGCAGTCAAAAGTTGAGGGTCTTGTCATGATCCTATCCCAAACTGGTCCACGGCGTGAGCCTAGGGCCACCGTTGTTGCCATCTGCATGCAGGGAAGGCACCAATCCTGCTCGTCCGAAGCCATCTCACTGATACGTCCATTTTGCATCATGCTTTTATATCGATATTTATTGCATTATGGGTTGTTATTACACATTATGTTACAATACTTATGCCTATTCTCTCTTATTTTACAAGGTTTACATGAAGAGGGGGAATGTTGGCAGCTGGGATTCTGGGCTGGAAAAGGAGCAAATATTAGAGACATATTCTGCACAGCTCCAAAAGTCCTGAAACTTCACGGAAGTTATTTCCAGAATATATAATAAATATTGGGTAAAAGAAGTACCTAAGGGGGCCCAAACCCTGGCCATGAGGGTAGGGGCGCGCCCTACCCCCCTGGGTGCGCCCCCTGCCTCGTGGACTCCCTGGTGGCCCTCCTATGCCCATCTTCTGCTATATGAGGTCTTTTGTCCGAGAAAAAATAATGAGCAAGCTTTAGGGAAGAAACTCCCTCGCCATGAGGCGGAACCTTGGCGGAACCAATCTAGGGCTCCGGCAGAGCTGTTCTGCCGGGGAAACTTCCCTCCGAGAGGGGGAAATCATCACCATTGTCATCATCAGCGATCCTCTCGTAGGGAGGGGGTCAACCTCAATCAACATCTTCACCAACACCATCTCATCTCAAACCCTAGTTCATCTCTTGTATCCAATCTTTGTATCCAAACCTCAGATTGGTACCTGTGGATTGCTAGTAGTGTGGATTACTCCTTATAGTTGATGCTAGTTGGTTTACTTGGTGGAAGATCATATGTTCAGATCCATTGTGCATATTAATACCCCTCTGATTATGAACATGAATATGCTTTGTGAGTAGTTACGTTTGTTCCTGAGGACATGGGAGAAGTCTTGCTATTAGTAGTCATGTGAATTTAGTATTCGTTCGATATTTTGATGAGATGTATGTTGTCATCCCTCTAGTCACTACAAAAAAAAGACACATCTGTGACATTTTGGGCCAAACGAAAAAAAATTTGTCATACATATGACACTTCTATGACGATAATTGTGACAAAACCCGGTATCATCATAGATGTGGTGGGCTCCTACTTCTATGACAAAAAATCATGACAGAAAATGGGCTTTTCGTCCTGGGCGGGCTAGAGACGCAGCTGCATGACATTCTTTGGGCCATCCATGATGGAAAAAACCATGGTAGAAGCGAGGGGGAGGAAAATTTCGGGGAGTTCCCGGTTACGGTGGTAGGTCGAGGACCGAGCGATGCGCGTTTCTCTCGTACATGTACGCGCGTGTGTGCGAGGCGTTGGCTCTAACTGAACCTGAGCGAGGCGTTGGGATCTAACTGAACCCGAGCGATTGCACTGTAGGCTACGCATTATTGAACCCGAGCGATCGATCGATGGCTGTTAACTGAACCCGATCAAGCGATTCCTTCGCTACTACTGCTAATTGAAGTCGATCGATGGGATGAACAGTGAGAGTTACGGGGGGTTTGGATGAACAGTGAGTGGTGGCATTGCCTCTGGATGAACAGGACCCCGTGGTGTGGTGGAGGGTTGGATGAACAGTAGACGGTGGAGGGGTTCCACTTGAGGGGTGGATGAACAGGACCCCGTGGTGTGGAGGGCTGGATGAAAAGTGGAGGTGGAGGGGTGGTTGAACAGGACCCCGTGGTGTGGAGGGCTGGATGAACAGTAGACAGTGGAGGGGTGCCCGTGGAGGGGTGGTTGAACAGGACCCCGTGGTGTGGAGGGCTAGATGAATAGTAGACGGTGGAGGGGTGGTTGAACGGTAGCCGGTGGAGTAGCGCGCAGTGGAGGCTGGATGAACAGGAGCCCGTGGATGAACAGTCACATGTGGAGGCTGGAGGAGGTCGACGGTGGATGAACAGTAGCTCGTGGAGGCTGGAGGGGGTCGACGGTGGAGATGAACAGTATCCCGTGGAGTCCCGTTTTACGGTATGCCACACCCCTCCCGATGAACAGGACCCCCGTTTCGACCGTAGTGCTCCAACACAAGTCTGTTTCCTTCGTTTTGCGGTACGCCACACCCCTCCCGATCAACAGGACCCCCGTTTCGATCGTAGGAGGTCTGTTTCCTCCATTTTGCGGTATGCCAGACCCCTCCCGATCAACAGGATCCCGTTTCGAACGTGGCCGGTCGAACACAAGGCCGTTTCCTCCGTTTTGCGGTACGCCAGGCCTCGTTTCCATTGCCTGTTCCGTCCAAGACCTCCCGATGAACACGACACATTCCGTTGCCTCCCCATGAACACGACGCATTCCGTTGCCTCCCCATGAACACGATGACGACGCTATTTCTCCGTTCCGACCCAGACATGTACATGAGCCCTGGTTGTACGTATGCGCGACTAGGCGTTTGAGACCCCGCCCGTATGTACACATACGTGGCCGTATTTTCTTTCTTGCACCCCGGCCGTTGTACGTACGTGTAAATGCTACGTGCGCGCCTCTACTACGAGACGTGCGCGCCTCTACATCGACCAGTATGTACGTACACGTTCGCGACCAGAATGACAACGCTACCTACGCTTCGACCAGGTGGGTCCCGACTGTCAGGCACTTCCTTGCGTGCGAAGATGTAGCTGGTGGGTCCCAGCAGTCAGGGGGAAACGTTTTTTCGCGAAATACGGTGGCCCATTCGGTGGGTCCCACTGTCAGGTGGAGGAATAATTATTTTGCACATAATAAGGAGGCACTTCCTTGCTGCGGCCGTGGACCGAGCTGTCAGCCTCTCCACGTACAGTCCACGTCCGATGGAAGCCGTTCCTCGACCACGTTGACCACGCCATGCCGAGAGCACCAGGGTGGTGGATGACGGCAAGGCCTAGGAAGGGGACAACATGGAGCCGGGGAAGACGCGGCAGTGGATGCCCATGCATAGAGGAGTACGAGGGTTCACTGGTTCGCTGCGGTGTCAGGCTGCCGTCGCCGCAGAATAACAGGGGGTGTGGGTGAGTAGAGGGATGGCCTGGCCAGCGGTGGGAGTAGTAGGGGGCGGTGAGGCCTCCGCTGCATCGCAGCCGGCCACGGGAGGCAGGAGCACGAGGCACGACCGGCGCTGGTTTGGGCGGCTGGAGCAAGAAGACCAGAGGTTGAAGAAGCACTACAGTCGTTGGATGGACATCGTACGGTCACTAGAGCTAGAATCGTGCATATTGACTAAGTTGACAAAGCCCTCTGTCCCCGTCAACTTAGTAGGCCCACAAGTCAGCCTGCCACTATACTGGGTCCCAGCTAACAGGGGGTATTCATTTTTTGTGCGTAATAAGGAGGCACTTCCTTGCGTGCGAAGATATAGCTGGTGGGTCCGAGCTGTCAGCGGCGGTAACGTTTTTTCACGAAATACAGAGGCCCTTTCAGTGGGTCCCTGATGTCAGGTGGAGGAATCATTATTTTGTGCGTAATAAGGAGGCAGTTCCTTGTGTGCGGCCGTGGACCCAGCTGTCGGCCTCTCCACGTAAAGTCCACTTCAGATGCATGTCGGTCGTTGACCACGTTAACTAGGCCGCGTCGAGAGCACCAGGGCGGTGGACGATGGCGAGGCCTAGGAAGGGAACGGCACGGAGGCAGGGAAGACTCGGTAGTTGTTTCCCACGCAGAGGGGAGTACGACTGTACGAGGGTTTACTGGTTCGTCTGCCGTTGCCGGAGAATAACAGCAGGTGTGGGTGAGTAGAGGGATGGCTAGGCCAGCGATGGAAGTACAGTGGGGCGGTGAGGCCTGCGTGGCAGCAGAGCCGGCCACGGGGAGGAGGGAGCGGGCAGTCCCGCCGGCGCCTGTTTGAGCGGCTGGAGCAGGAAGAGCAGAGATTGAAGAAGCACGACGGCCATTGGATGGCCATCCGACAGTCACTGCTTGTGCGTCAACCTTTTTTTTAGGAAAGCCTCAAATCTGTGGAAAACAGCATACATCCCATTTGCTAATTCTTAAGGTTTTTTTGGAGCCCATATTCTTTTTGTTAGCATTACAGCCCATATTGTGGACACGGTTAAAAAATTATACGAAATTTTGCATATTTCGGTGCGGTCCGAACTGTTTTTAATCCCGAAATTTCGACTCACATTCAAACTGATTTTAAAAATAAATGTATATCAATATAAAATCCAACAAATTCTCCACGCATAAAAATTAATGTAATTTAAAATCTCGAAATGAAAAAAATATTTGAAACTAATTGCCGGTTTGATGTGTTTTAAAAATGTACAGCCCATTTCTCCTTACTGATGGGCCATTTTCTCGGCCAACCGAATGAAAGCTCTCCTCGTCTTGAAAGATTTGCAGCCCAATAGGCCTGAAAAAGCGACTTACTTGGCAAATCACAAAAAAACTGGGCTGTGGTCGTGGACCCTGCTGTCAGTCCATTTGTTTTTTTAGTCCATTTGGTGGGCTGGGTGAAACAATGATGTAGCATCTATGCAGCCCATTTAAATCCCATTTGCATTTTTCTCGAAAGCCGCAGACTTGCTGGGCTGGGTGAAAATACCATGTTGGGCTAGACGGAGAAATATTATAAAAACATAAACACATGATTGCACGTCAGTAAAATCTTTGCAAGCTTATGTACGCAATCACTAGGAGTTAACTTGCCAAGTTATATATAAACAATTATTATTATTATTTTGTAAGAACTTTCAACTTACGAAATAAAATATCATTTTAATTTGATGAGTTAATAGTACGTTGGGTATTATTATTTTTTAGGCTAGACGTGGGACAGTTGAGTTGGTTCTAGGGGAAAGTACTGGGAGAAAACTCAGTTTACATCGAAAAAGAAAGTGGGAGAAAATTCAGAGACCTGCTGGGTCCACCCGAGGAGGGGAATATGTTGGGAGGAAGGAGATTCAAAGCACGGCAGCCGAGTGAACTAGTTTTTTATGGACAAGTGAACTAGTTTACATACATAAGCAAATTGCCACTAAAAAAGCAATCAGGTTAATGGGTTCTTAAAAGAAATATTTCGGAAAAACAGATAATTAATTACGACACATAGGCTAATGCATGAAACACTCACATGCTAAAGGTGCTTATAAACAGATAAAGTACAACATCTAGACCTTCCTGGCACGCTTGATCATGACACTGCGGCTGTCCGTGTACTCGTCGGTTACGGGAAGCAGACACGCCCTCATGTCCAAGATCTTCATGTACATGTCATAGCATGCGTATGCGCCCTTGGCCGCGTAGGTTATGTAGGCTAGATTCAGAGGTACCTCCCACGTGTTCAGGTCGTCTTCTTTCATGTTGGCGTATCTGGGGTCGATGATGGTCTCAGCGAGGTCAACCACGGAGTCCTTCTCCTGCCCGTTGCTGATGATCTTGTATTGCTTCTGGATGTCGACAAACTTGTTGCACCAGATGGCCGAATTGTCGCGTTCTTCCTTCTCTCCACCGTAGCAAAGGCGCAGTCGGCGCTGCCGATGAAACGGGCGAATGCTCCAGAACCTGGTGCAGCCATAGGACTGAGGCGAGGCAGAGCTTCACCGAGTCCGTATCATTGGTGTACATCACATTCAACTTGGTGCAGCCATAGGACTGAACGGCGAACTCAAAGGGGAATTCCTTGCTGAAGTCCATATCCAGCAGGCTCACCCCTCGGATCGCCATTGGAGTCTCTTCGAGTGAACGAGTGTGTAGGCGGAGGCAGCAGTTTGTTTTTCAGCTCTTGGGGAACTGGATTCAACAGTAAGCTGAGTGTGTACAGGCGACAACAGTTACTACCCCTCCCTCGTCCGTTGCACGCCCGGTAGAAGATGCACCCTCGGCCACACGTTGGTTCACGAGCGGGTCTGTATTGGTACTGTAATAATAGGACTTAGTGGTCACTTTACTTAAATTTAATTAGCTTTAATAGAAATTTGTACTTAAAACAAGCAATGCATTCGCTCGTTCTATCAGTGCCACAGGATCAACATGCACAACAATTAGAATTATTATTCTCAGGACGCACACGATCATCACATTTGTCACACTTTCACAAAAGATAATACTACCGAGTTTGAACTGTTTGTTATGGTTGTTGTCCTCTGCATCATCATGCCGTGTTTCCCAGCTTGCAAGATTCAGAACCAACAAATAAGATCTAAATAATAAGTACAACAAAGATGCCTACACATCTCATTGATTCCCAGCTTGCAAGATTCAGAACCAACAAATAAGATCCAAATAATAAGTACAACAAAGATGCCTACACATCTCACTGATTCCCAGCTTGCAAGATTCAGAACCAACCCATTAGAGCCTTTTGATAAAGTGAATATCGGGATTAAATCCATCTTGGCTAGCCATGTCATACAATCGAAGAACTTGGTGAATGCTCTTGACCGTCACAACATCTGTAGTTGAGTATTCTTGTTTGCACAGCATGTTTGCACAGCACAAACAAGGAGACATGAGAGCATGATTTCGCTTTAATACCGGCCTCCTTGAACTCAACCTCCAGCTCTACTTGAATGAGGTCTGCCTGGAGTTCCATGATTCAATTCATGCGCCTTTTTTTGCAGTTCACCTGAAATGAAGCAAAGATTGCATCATTCAGCTAGCAAGAAGTACTTGCTCTTGTGAGCTGGCAGGTTCTTCTTTAGTAGTTGCGCTAAAATTGAGGAACATTAAGGTTGGTTGTCTGGCTCATGTAAGGTGCAACTATAATTTTCTCATCCTTTTGTGTGGTTCCACTAAAATAAAGTGCCAATGTGGTGACAGTGACGGCTCCATCTTGCAAGGGCTAATAAAATGTTGCACGAGATTACCAGCAGAACTTGACGGAGATTTTGGAAACTCCAATCACCATTTTGTGCAGTTCCACCAAAATTGAGAGATGTTGCCCACGTGACATTTTAGTTGAACTGCACAAGACACTCATTCCAAAAAAAAGTGTTTTGTGCAGTTCACCAAAAGGTCGCAATAGCAACAAGGTGAAATGGATATCCCTATCTGCACAAAAAGATAGAAAGTAAACAGTTGTTGGTCAATAAGAATATATGAAACATATACAAAATGAAAAGAAGCATCTTAATTATGTTCATGGCAATCACACAAGGACAGTAGAAATTTTAAAACATCAGCAATGCTTCATGTTACCAGAAGCATTACGATCAACAATGAGATTCCTCAAATATGGGATTACTTTAATGGTGGCATTGCTTGTTTACCAGACACAGTAAATCAACAGCAGCTAAAGAGTTGGTTTAAGGGCATGGGACCGTGGGGACACCAGGACACTCAGCAGCGTAAAGGAGCAACTTACTTATCATACTGGGGAAAACAGTAGGAGTGCCATTTGTAACACAGTTTAATTGCATCTTATCACTGGAGGCATTAGATTAACAATAACACTGGTTAGACATGTCCCTAAGGTAACAGTGTGATCGCTTCATTTTACATGCGCCCTTACATTAACAACAACAAAAGGTTGGTATAAGGACATGCGACAGTGGACGCATCAGCACAATGTACCTACAAGGAGGCATAAAGTGGTGATGCCGAGTTTGTTCATGCTATGTGAGGGCAGCAAACCTAATCCTGGAGAACTTGTACTATGTGAGGGCAGCAAATCTAATCCTGGAGACCTTTTACTATATGAGGGCGGAAAATCTAATCCTGGAGACCTTTTACTATGTGAGGGAAGCAACTCTAATCATGAGACCTTTTACTATGTGAGGGCAGCAAATCTAATCCTGAGACCTTTTACTATGTGAGGGCAGCAAATCTAATCTTGGAGACCTTTTACTATGTGATGGCAGCAAATCCAATCCTGGACATACTCTATTGACTTGTCCACCAGCCGCCACTTTCTATCCTTTTTTCAACCAATAATAGATCTGTTCCTTGTCCAGTTTGTACTGTGTTTTCCCATTATTTCCCTTTTCAACCAAGAGACCGGTTGGGTATCCGGTCTCTACTACTTTCACCATATTATTTCCTCTTTGAATCAAGTCCTAGATTCATGCTACAACTTCCCCCCCCCCTTTCTTTGTTGTTTGAACAAAGCCCTAGATTCGAATGCATGAAGTAGCTTTACCTCTAATAATACTAAAAATTTAGGTGGCTTTGGAAGAGCTGATGGGAGTAGAAAAAGATGCACATGCAGACGCGTGGGGAGCTGGGGCAGTAGAGCAAGGCCGCTTTCGAAGAACTTATACCTGAGGGTCGCTGGGATGTCGGCGGCGGCAGGTCGGATCTGCGAACAATACGACAGGGAGGAAGAAGGGTCGGGGGACCTCCCGAGCCGGCGTTGTGTCGGAGAGAACGGCACGGGCAGAGGATCGGGCCCCTCCAGCAACTGTGGGTTTCCTCCCTCGGCGGCGATGACCGTTTGAACGATGCCTACGGTCGCCAGCACCGTCTGGAAACACTGCGCGGTGCGGGGCCGCAGGCCGGCGCCTTGGATGATTTAGCACAGCCGACGGCCGCTCGTGTCCATCGCCTCCGTAGGTGCTTGTGGCTTCTGGTCACTTGGTCTTGGATTGGAGTGAGCAGTGTTGCGCAGAGACTTGGGAGTAGATGGATTGGAGTGGTCGGGCTATACTAGCAAGTAGTTGTACGTACTAGTACAATAGTGGGCTCACATAGAAATTTTGTCTCATGCAAGAGCCTGGCTATATGCGTGCTCCAATGTTCGCAACTGCAACGTTCGGTTTGCGCTTGGCTCTTCGCCTCTTTGAGAGGACGAAGAATGATGTTACTACTACTGCTTCTACAGTGTCGAATCCACTGCTGCATGTCCGTCCACCGCGAGCGGGACGGATAGCTTGTTGTAGAAGTACTACTAAGCAAAAGCCTGTCCTTGTTTGCGAGCAACCGCGCGCATGGGTGAGGGAGAAGGCGTGTAGTAAATCAAGCTTCTCCTCGTTGTACGAGTTGATGCGACACATCATAGCACTGGCCCCACATGCTTGCCTCTAAACTTGGCTGAAAGACCCGCAGTGTACAATATATTTGCTACAACCTCTAACATTTACCCACCACAAATTAAAATATATGTGGTCCTATGCATCATTCTGATGCAGAGGCCGGGGAGTCCCCCCTTATCGAAAAAAACAAATTAAAATATATATTCCTGTCTTGACCAGATGAGCGTGCAAACTACAATCACCAGGGTGTCAGGTAGGTCTAGAAGACTATTGTTTTTTAAACTTCGAGACGGCCACATAGCATGGAGCTGACCCCAACGATTTTAAGCTTACAGGCATGGTACACGCTATCCTAGACTACTCTACACATGAAACTGCCACACGAGCGTCCGGGCTGCGCTTGGCTCTTCGCCTCTTCGGGAAGTCAAACAATGATGGAGTACTACTGCACTGGTGGAGTACTACAATACGCTTCTGGCCATCTGACATTGATTGAACTGCTGCATGTCCACCGCATGCGGGAGGGAGAGCGTGTAGCGAAAGCTTCTCCTAGTCTTGCCAGCCACCACGCTCATGGGCGAGGGAGGGACGCTCCTGCCTTTGCGTGTATGACAGGTGGCCCGACAGGTGTGTGGCCAACCTATCATACAGCCAAAGGCAGGTGCAGTTAAGTCCGCGGGGGAGAGGATAATCAAACTTCTCGTTGATGTATGAGTTGACGCAACACATCAAAGCACTGCACTCGATATATTTCAATAATTTGCGTGTGTGACTCCCAGATGCAGAGGCCGGGGGTCATCATCCTCCTTTTCAAGAAAAATAGACGTGTGTGTGAGAGTACGAGTGCGTGCGTGCACCTCTTCTCTTCCTGTATAACGTACTACTAAACTCAGAGTACAAGTTTTTGTGGGTGGCACGATGGTGCGTGCGAGAAGTCCCGAGAGATAGGTTTAATGCATTAATTGCAATGCATGCATGCATAAAGTACATGCATTGGTCAATTTTCTCTTAATACTTGCATGCAATGATTTAATGCACCTTGGAATCTGAACATGTGTTGGGACAACCAAATTGAGCCTTATAAAATGGAAAAACTAAAATTTTGAGATAAGCCCTATAAAACCGGAAAGGAGGGAGTAGAAAAAGAAGTACTCCATCCAGGAATAGTGCCGCACTTCGAAACTAGAACCGTCAATTAATTCTGAGCTTGTGTCTCGTCACACTCCAAATAACTCCACGCTATATTGAATTGCAAACCTGTTCACACCGATCACAACCTAAACGGTTTCCCACTTAGGAGCGTATTAGTACTCGGTTATAAATACTAGTATGCCAAGATGACTGCACATTCCTCCTCAACTCCTCATCCACAAAAACAAGAAAGTCATTCAGCATCCTTCCCTTGCGTCTGCCATGGCCAGCGTGAGTTATGGGTCGAGAGATTGCCACCAGGGAGAGGCGAGCATGGAAGCGGAAGCACGAGAGATGTCCCGCCTCGCTGCGAGAGCAGCCGATATGTCCCGCCGCACGGAAGTAGCAGCACAGAGGTCCCGTCGTGCCGCTGAAGCAGCACGGAGGTCCCGCCGCGCCGTCGATGCAGCAGACTGGTCCGGCCGCGCCGCGGAAGTAGCAGAGATGTCCTGTCGTGGCACGAATGCAGTAGAGATGTCCCGCCGCGCCACGGCGGCCTGGGAAAAATTCTCGCGGGCACGCGATGACTGTTACAGGCGCATGCATGCGATCATCCATAGCCAGACGGATCAGATCTCCCGCTCGGCGAGGTTGCGGGACGACATGGTAGCCTCGTTTGAACAGGCTACCGGCGTCATCCGGTAACTAAGGGAGGGCAATGAGAGGCTCCGGGCCGAGCGCGACCTGCTGAGGGAGAAGATCGTCCGAAGTGCAGACCTGCAGGAGGAGACTAGTGCCTTGTTGAAGAAACTTGTGGACGAGAATGACATGCTCCGCAACGAGCGCCAAAGGCTGGTGGAGGAATCCGTGGATGTTCTCAAGCAGCGTCTTGAGGACATGAAAGAGCTCATTGCCGCTCGCCATGGAGACTAGTTTCCTGGTTTATTTTGATGTAATAATCGGTTTAGGATGTAGATTGTGCTGTCGGTTGTGAAATTTTGGGTTCTAGCGCGGATGTTTGGCCTTTGTTGGCCTCTTGGGATGTTGTGATTTCAATCTGGTAGCTTTTAGTCCTTCATGTTAGGCTGGAGTTGTGCTGAACTTCTTGTGAATTGTGGTGGTTTTCAGTAATGAAAATCGGAAGGGGCAAGCCCTTCTTTGATCAAAAAAATTTTAATCGTCCTTATATATTCATCAGTCTTGCTATAAGTCGCAGTAGATGCTATATAGGTCCGTCGGATCTTACATCAAGATCCGTGCTTTCAGATTTTCTTTTTTCTCTCTTAAATCTCAATCGAGTGAGACATAGCCACGCCATTAAACAGAGGCTCGGGTGCCATTAATGGAGACCTTGGGAGAGAGGTGGATGGCAGATGGAGGTCAAAGGGCTCTCCTCCCGATAAGCACGCGCAGGGGTCTGATCGCACGCCTCTCATACTCAAATAGCTACCCTGCACGTCGCCTCCTAGCTAATAAAAAGGGGACGCGTGGTGGCACGTAAATGGTACTAGTAAGTAGAACGCCCACGGTTTCAATAATACTTGTGTTTCCAATTGTAACGTGGCAGCACTTCTTCCAAAATGACTTTATTGATTGTTAATGTGTGCGCCTTCGCAAATCGGACTGCAAATTTACCACAGCATGTTGGTGCCATGTCATGGCACCAATCCAAGTTTCATTATTTTCATGCGTGTTTTGGATTTACAAGAATTAAAAAACTAAGTTTCTCAATGTTTCCAACCTAGCCACGATGCCCAGAATTTTGAATTTCATTCTCATTTCTTGCACGGAACCTAGAAATTTACCCAAGGACACACATGTGATTTTTCAACCAACGTTGGTGCACTGGAACATGTGCTTGTATTTCAAATTTGAATTATGCACACAAAGGTGACACGTTCCCTCCCAGAACCACGAGCCTTCTTGAAAGAAGCTCCGATTTGCAAGAAGCTTATACCAAAAATTGTTCCTATTCGGCCAATTTTTTTTACCACGGCATGGTACTACCATGACATGACACCATGCCAAGTTTCATGATTTTAAAACCAAGTTTCTCAATGTTATCGACCGAGCCACGATGCCCAGATGTTTGAATTTTATTCTCATTTTTTGCATGGGACCTACTCCCTCCTTCCATCTATATAGGGCCTAATGTGTTTTTCAAGACATCCTTTGACTATTGACAAGATTAATAGCACATGAGATGTATACTATGCAAATTATATTATTGGAAGCTCCTTTGACATACAAAATTGAAGGTATGCTTTGTGTAAGTTGCATGTCATATATTATTGCTCTAACTTTTGGTCAAAGTTAGCCTCGAAAAACACATTAGGACCTATATGCATGAGAGGACTCGACTTCAAGAGAATGTGTTTGTTCGAGAGACACCGAGGAAGACTACTGTATATCGATGGTGCATGTAGGCGGGAATTAAACTAAGGGATGGTCTTATTGGTTTCGGGGATATAGGGGAAGAGTGAGAGGCGGGGGGGGTAGCTAGCTATAAGGAGATTGTTAAGTGTGAGTGTGTGTTTTACCCACCTAGGCGGAAGTTATGTGCACAAAAGAGGAGAACAATTCGATGTGGCGTTAGGATTGAGGGTAATTAACTACGTATGGAGACATAGAGACCTTGAACGTGCATGTGTGAGAGGTATACATGTATACGTGGGGTGTGTGTGTGCGCGCGCGCATGATCGAGATAAAAGAAAGAAGACATAAGTCATAAGATCAACGACATGGGAGAGACGGATCGGTATGACAATATGCATGCATGTGAGAATGCATGGAAGAAGTGCCGACAATTGAGCATGTGTTTTTGTCTTTAAGAGATAGTGGTGTGGGCTGGAGCATGCATCTATGGCGAGCATAGGGAGTGAGGTGCAACGATTGTGCAAAAGAGACCAACCTATAAATGCATATGTATGGAGAGACATATATAGTGTGGGCGATAGGAAGCAAGACTCCGTGTGAGAAAGAAATGTTGACGGAGAAACTACAGATAGATACAGAGATGGAGATGCTAGCTAGAGGGACATCCACTAGTTTGGGTGTTGCAGATGACCGTCGGGTGGTTCAAAGGGTGAAGTTATATATATGTGTGTGAGAGGGCACTTGACTGCATGTAGAGAGAAACATATGTAGTGTGCATGATAGGAATCAAGAGTGAGGGCGAGAAAGAAGGTTGATGGAGAAATAGATAAATAGAAAGATAAAGATGCTAGCTAGTGTGCGTTAGAGATAGGAGTCGAGTGAATCAGAAGGCTGAGTTATGTGTGTGGGTGTGAGAGAGATAGAGAGAGGGTGCGTGTGAGTCACATACAAACAGATATCAGAGAGAAATGAGATCCAGAGAGACGGAGTTTTGTGTCTGCGAGAGAGAAAGATATTTCACAATGAGAGTGATAGCTAGAGAGACATACGAGGGAACGCAAGATATCTCTAGGGAGAGAGGGTGTGTGTGAGCGACATACAAGAGAACAATGGAGAAATATGAGACCCTGGGAGACAGAGTTTGTGTTTGTGTGTGAGAAAGAGATATTGATGAGGAAGAGTCGTAGGTTCTCATATCTAAGGAGCGAAAGACATCTCTGTATGGGGGTGTGCGAGTGGCACACATGGGAAAAGTAGAGAGAAATGAGACCCCGGGAGACAAAGTTTTGTGTTTGTGTGAGAGAAAGAGATTCCACATGGAGAATCATAGTTAGAGACACATAGCAGGGAGCGAGATATACTTAGAGAGAGATAGAGTGATGAAGGTCGAGGGAGAGAGTACCGTCAGTGTGTTACGAAGATAAAAGATCATTGTCGACATACAGGTAGCACGAGAGATACCTGAGAGACGATGAACGCGTATAGGTCCAGAGAGATAGTCATATATAAGCATGAGTGATAGCTATATGAGACGAATATCTGGATTAAAGGGGATTCAAATATTTAAACTGGAGTCACGACATCGATAATATCATAACGCAAATTGGTGTATCAAACATGCATATTCATTTGAATTTGGGCACATGTGTAATGTTATATAGTTTATCAATATTGGTGATCCATAGATTCTTCAATTACAAACAATGCATGGTTTATATGCGATTAATGTCTAAACGGGATTACACTATATGTTGCGTGTGTGAAACACATTATACATGTTTGAGAAGTAAAAAACCCACATGAAACACACATTAATTGGAGACAGTTAGCGAGGAATGCATACATTGGATTTCAACATAAAGTGGTTTCAAATATTTGAAAATCCAAATTGATGGATACAACCTTATGAATCTGAGATCATGCCATTTGTAAACCATATTTATGTATAAATGGTGTTGTGCTTTTGAAAGTATATATAAAAAATGATGTATATAGAATGTAATTCCAATTGAAAATGGATCCCGCATGAAAAAAATAGAATACAAACGGTATTCGAATTGAGTTGGCACGGTAAACGTGCACTCTGCAAAATTTGAACGAAGCGGGGAAAGTCGCAGTAACCGCGCGGAACCAAAATCTGCGAGATGGAAATCACTCCTGCCTATCCCTGCCACGCAAAGCCTATATGCTAGATTTCTATAGGTTTCGATAGGGGTAGGTTTGTAATTTCACCTAAACGTGACGTAACCGCCTCTCACCCGGATTCATACACGGTGGGCGCCAAAACACAGTGTGTCCTCGGCCGAAATCGACTCCCTCCCCGATTCATATTCATACACGGTGGGCGCCAAAAACAAACTCTCGTCAGCGAATATTCGGTGTATGCGAGATTACCGTCCTATCCCCGACCGACTAGTGTTGTTGTGATGTAGTAGAAATTTGAAATGGGGGCTAAGTTTGTAAATTTCCTCGCATTTGAGACAAGCGCGCCCTGAATACATGGTTCCCCCCTTCCTCTCTACCTCCCTTTTCCCCATTCGTACTCCGTGGGCGCCAAAACACCCTCTCCACCCCACCCTCCTCCGTCCGCCGCCGTCCGCCACCCGATCCACCGCCGTCCTCCTCCACCATGCCGGAGCTGATACCCCAACACCACCGTCCATTACAAGAGATCGACCTCTCTCATCCACGACTTCGGACCGGGATCCTTGCATCCCGTCCTCTCGCTTCATCCTCGCCGTCGTCCACCTTGTCGGCGCCGCTCCTACGACCGTCTCGTCCACCGCGCCCCGCCGCCACCGTCTACCCTCCTAGATCTGCTTCCATGCCGCCGACAGCCATCGCTACTGCAGCACCGTCAAATTCTCAGCAGATGCCTACACGGCGCCGCACTAGAGGCGGTACTCTTTCGTATCTGCTCAACTTATTTATCGCAGCAAGAAAATAGATCGCCACTGCTTTACTCTAATTTATTGTCTTGGTTGTGAAGTTGCCTTTATCCGGTTTGCACCTTCAGATCCGCCATGGCACGCTCAACACCATACTCTCAATGCTTATGGTTCTCCCCTTTTATATTCCACACTAGTTAAATCATAGTAGACTAAATTTCAAAATTGGGTCAGTCAATTTTTCAGAGCTCGCCGGAGATCGCCGATGCGATCGAAGGGGCTCGAGTGGTTGTGGGGCCTCGCCGAACGAAGAAAACTCGACGCGGGTGGAGGTTGGGTTGGGGGTGGCGGAGGAACACAGGTGGTGGGGGCCAGCGGCCCGTGCGGTGTTCTGTATGGGAAGAATCAGAGACGAGGAAGAAGAAGGGTTAGGAGACATAGGATCTTCATCCAACCGCCTGAAATGGTCGAGAGACAGCTAGAGTTGCATTCTTAATGCGCTCTGGTTCATCATGTGTGGGCACTGCGCAACCAACATTTTATTATCCAAAATCTGCTTGCTCTTCTTTACCATGTTCCTCTTTCGTTCTTCTTTAATATGTACTCTCTCCGTTCCTAAATACAAGTCTTTCTATAGATTCCACAATGGACTACATATGGAGCAAAATGAGTGAATCTACATTCTAAAATGTACATGGATACATCTGTATGTGATCCATAGTGGAAATCTCTACCAAGACTTATATTCTGGAACGGAGGGAGTATGATAGTAGTACAGTATGTTCCTTGTACTGAAGATGAGCAGGTACATTTGCAGTGTAGAGGTCTATATGGTCGGTTGTGATGGACACTTTGAGCCTCCTTGATTCGTAGGATCTTGTAAACATAGGAATAGGATTTATAGTGGCATGCCCACTTGAATCCTATAAGAATAGCAAGGAAATGCGGGGAGTTGTGTCGCCTTTGAGAGTTACATTGATATTAACAGTACCGCACCTTCACTTGAAGAGAGCTGGTATCCGAAGCCTTTCTAGCCGTACCGGCAATACTAGCACATATATTCCAGCAAGTTCCACTTTGCTGATTTTACTCTGATGCTTAAGGTTTTCCCGTTATATCTACACTATGATCTGTGTAGCTGCTTTGTGTCGCACTAGCAGTAGTCCACTCTTGAAGCTAAACACTGCAATGACTTACAAAATTGGCACCAATGCATTTAGTGCCATTCTAGATGCAATGAAACTCATACGCTCCCCACCTGTTGATTCTTGTTCAGAATATCATCCTAATGACTATTCTAACCTCGAGGAGTCAAAGGCAGATGGTCTGTCCTGTTCACCCATCAAGGTGCCTGTTCTAATTTGGCAATGTTCTATTGATTGTGGGTATCTTGCATATGTTATCTTGCATTTCTTCTACTTTGTTGCACCGCCATCTGCTTAGTTTACTCATCATATATGTCGAGATGCCATGCCCATCCATTATCAATACATATTCCATCTGTCATCATACCATGTTTTTCCACTCAAATGTTGTTCTTGTGCATCAGACATAAAAAAGGAAGAGGGTGATTGCCGAACCTGAAGGAGCACCAGCAAAGTCCTTGAAAAACGTGCTGGTGCTGGACAAATCAGACAGCACCCCACTTATATTGGTTGTACAACCAGTGACACAAAATGTAGGAACGACTCCAACAGACTGTACCCATACTTCACTGGCCACACTGTTGGGGAACGTAGTAATTTCAAAAAAAAATCCTACGCACACGCAAGATCATGGTGATGCATAACAATGAGAGGGGAGAGTGTTGTCCACGTACCCTTGTAGACCGAAAGCGGAAGCGTTAGCACAACGCGGTTGATGTAGTCGTACGTCTTCACGATTCGACCGATCCAAGTACAGAACGCATGGCACCTCCGAGTTCAGCACACGTTCAGCTCGATGACGTCCCGTGAACTCCGATCCAGCAGAGCTTCACGGGAGAGTTCCGTCAGCACGACGGCGTGGTGACGGTGATGATGTGGCTATCGACATAGGGCTTCGCCTAAGCACTGCTACGATATGACTGAGGTGGAATATGGTGGAGGGGGGCACCGCACACGGCTGGGAAAGATCAACTGATCAACTTGTGTGTCTAGAGGTGCCCCCCTGCCCCTCTATATAAAGGAGCAAGGGGGGAGGCCGGCCGGCCCTCTATGGGCGCGCCAGGAGAAGGAGTCCTCCTTCTAGTAGGAGTAGGACTCCCCTTTCCTACCCCTACTAGGAGGAGGAAAGGAAGGAGGAGAAGGAGAAGGAAGGAGAAGGAGGAAAAGGGGGCCGGCCCCCTAGTCCAATTCGGTTTGGGCTAGGGGGGCGCGCCCCCTGCCTCCTCTCTTCCACCACTTGGCCCATGAGGCCCATTACTTCTTCCTCGTATTCCCGTAACTCCCCGGTACCCCCGAAAATACCCGAATCACTCGGAACCTTTCCGATGTCCGAATATAGTCGTCCAATATATCGATCTTTAAGTCTCGACCATTTTGAGATTCCTCGTCATGACCCCGATCTCATCCGGGACTCTGAACTACCTTCGGTACATCAAATCACATAAACTCATAATACAATCGTCACCGAAAATTTAAGCGTGCGGACCCTACGGGTTCGAGAACTATGTAGACATGACCGAGACATGTCTCCGGCCAATAACCAATAGCGGAACCTGGATGCTCATATTGGCTCCCACATATTCTACGAAGATCTTTATCGGTCAGACCGCATAACAACATACGTTGTTCCCTTTGTCATCGGTATGTTACTTGCCCGTGATTCGATCGTCGGTATCTCAATACCTAGTTCAATCTCGTTACCGACAAGTCTCTTTACTCGTTCCGTAATACATCATCCCGCAACTAACTTAGTTGCAAGGCTTAAGTGATGTGCATTGCCGAGAGGGCCCAGAGATACCTCTCTGACAATCGGAGTGACAAATCCTAATCTTGAAATACGCCAACACAACAAGTACCTCCGGAGACACCTGTAGAGCACCTTTATAATCACCCAGTTACGTTGTGACGTTTGGTAGCACACAAAGTGTTCCTTCGGTAAACGGGAGTTGCATAATCTCATAGTCATAGGAACATGTAAAAGTCATGAAGAAAGCAATAGCAATAAACTAAACAATCAAGTGCTATGCTAACGGAATGGGTCAAAGTCAATCACACCATTCTCCTAATGATGTGATCCCGTTAATCAAATGACAACTCATGTCTATGGTTAGGAAACATAACCATCTTTGATCAACGGGCTAGTCAAGTAGAGGCATACTAGTGACACTCTGTTTGTCTATGTATTCACACATGTATTATGTTTCCGGTTAATACAATTCTAGCATGAATAATAAACATTTATCATGATATAAGGAAATAAATAATAACTTTATTATTGCCTCTAGGACAAATTTCCTTCAGTCTCCCACTTGCACTAGAGTCAATAATCTAGTTCACATCGCCATGTGATTTAATACCAATAGTTCACATCACCATGTGATTAACACCCATAGTTCACATCGACATGTGACCAACACCCAAAGGGTTTACTAGAGTCAATAATCTAGTTCACATCGCCATGTGATTAACACCCAAAGAGTACTAAGGTGTGATCATGTTTTGCTTGTGAGAGAAGTTTAGTCGGTCTGCCACATTCAGATCCGTAAGTATTTTGCAAATTTCTATGTCAACAATGCTCTTCATAGAGCTACTCTAGCTGATTGCTCCCACTTTCAATATGTATCCAGATTGAGATTTAGAGTCATCTGGATCAGTGTCAAAATTTGCATCGACGTAACCCTTTACGACGAACCTTTTTGTCACCTCTATAATCGAGAAACATATCCTTATTCCACTAAGGATAATTTTGACCAATGTCCAGTGATCTACTCCTAGATCACTAATGTACTCCCTTGCTAAAAACAGTGTAGGGTATACAATAGATCTGGTACACAGCATGGCATATTTTATAGAACCTATGGCCAAGGCATAGGGAATGACTTTCATTCTTTTTCTATCTCCTGCCGTTGCCGGGCTTTGAGTCTTACTCAACTTCACACCTTGTAACACAGGCAAGAACTCCTTCTTTGACTGTTCCATTTTGAACTACGTCAAAATCTTGTCAAGGTACATACTCATTGAAAAAACATATCATGTGTCTTGATCTATCCCTATAGATCTTGATGCTCAATATGTAAGCAGCTTCACCGAGGTCTTTCTTTGAAAAACTCCTTTCAAACATTCCTTTATGCTTTGTAGAATAATTCTACATTATCTCCGATCAACAATATGTCATTCACATATACTTATCATAGATGTTGTAGTGCTCCCACTCACTTTCTTGTAAATACAGGCTTCTCCAAAAGTCTGTACAAAACCAAATGCTTTGATCACACTATCAAAGCGTTTATTCCAACTCCGAGAGGCTTGCACCAGTCCATAAATGGATCGCTGGAGCTTGCACACTTTGTTAGCTCCCTTTGGATCGACAAAACCTTTTGGTTGCATCATATACAATTCTTCTTTAAGAAATCCATTAAGGAATGTAGTTTCGACATCCATTTGCCAGATTTCATAAAATGTGGCAATTTGCTAACATGATTCGGACAGACTTAAGCATCGCTACGAGTGAGAAAATCTCATCGTAGTCAACACCTTGAACTTTGTCAAAAAAAAATTTCCCACAAGTCTAGCTTTGTAGATAGTAACACTACTATCAGTGTCCGTCTTCCTCTTGAAGATCCATTTATTTTCTATGGCTTGCCGATCAACGGGCAAGTCAACCAAAGTCCACACTTTGTTCTCATACATGGATCCCATCTCAGATTTCATGGCCTCAAGCCATTTCGCGGAATCTGGGCTCATCATCGCTTCCTCATAGTTCGTAGGCTCGTCATGGTCAAGTAACATGACCTCCAGAACAGGATTACCGTACTACTCTGGTGCGGATCTCACTCTGGTTTACCTACGAGGTTCGGTAGTAACTTGATCTGAAGTTACATGATCATCATCATTAGCTTCCTCACTAATTGGTGTAGTAGTCACAGGAACAGATTTCTGTGATGAACTATTTTCCAATAAGGGAGCAGGTACAGTTACCTCATCAAGTTCTACTTTCCTCCCACTCACTTCTTTCGAGAGAAACTCCTTCTCTAGAAAGGATCCATTCTTAGCAACGAAAGTCTTGCCTTCGGATCTGTGATAGAGGGTGTACCCAACAGTTACCTTTGGGTATCCTATGAAAACACATTTCTCCGATTTGGGTTCGAGCTTATCAGGTTGAAGCTTTTTCACATAAGCATCGCAGCCCCAAACTTTCAGAAACGACAACTTTGGTTTCTTGCCAAACCACAGTTCATAAGGCGTCATCTCAACGGATTTCGATGGTGCCCTATTAAACGTGAATGCAGCCGTCTCTAAAGCATAACCCCGAAACGATAGTGGTAAATCGGTAAGAGACATCATAGATCGCACCATATCTAATAAAGTACGATTACGATGTTCAGACACACCATTACACTGTGGTGTTCCAGGTGGCGTGAGTAGTGAAACTATTTTACATTGTTTTAACTAAAGGCCAAACTTGTAACTCAAATATTTTACTTCTGCGATCATATCGTAGAAACTTTTATTTTTGTTACGATGATTCTCCACTTCACTCTGAAATTCTTTGAACTTTTCAAATGTTTCAGACTTGTGTTTCATCAAGTAGATATACTCATATCTGCTCAAATCATGTGTGAAGGTCAGAAAATAATGATACCCGCCGCGAGCCTCAACACTCATTGGACTGCATACATCAGTATGTATTATTTCCAACAAGTTTGTTGCTTGCTCCATTGTTCCGGAGAACGGAGTCTTAGTCATCTTGCCCATGAGGCATGGTTCGCAAGCATCAACTGATTCATAATCAAGTGATTCCAAAAGCCCATTAGCATGGATTTTCTTCATGCGCTTTACACCAATATGACCTAAACGGCAGTGCCACAAATAAGTTGCACTATCATTATTAACTTTGCATCTTTTTGGCTTCAATATTATAAAAATGTGTATCACCACGATCGAGATCCAACAAACCATTTTCATTGGGTGTATGACCATAGAAGGTTTTATTCATGTAAACAGAACAACAATTATTCTCTAACTTACATGAATAACCATATTGCAATAAACATGATCCAATCATATTCATGCTCAACGTAATCACTAAATAACATTTATTTAGGTTTAACACTAATCCCGAAAGTATAGGGAGTGTGCGATGATGATCATATAAATCTTGGAACCATTTCCAATACACATCGTCACTTCACCCTTAACTAGTCTCTGTTCATTCTGCAACTTACGTTTCGAGTTACTATTCTTAGCAACTGAACTAGTATCAAATACTGAGGGGTTGCTATAAACACTAGTAAAGTACACATTAATAACATGTATATCAAATATACTTATGTTCACTTTGCCATCCTTCTTATCCGCCAATCACTTGGGGTAGTTCCGCTTCCAATGACCAGTCCCTTTGCAGTAGAAGCACTCGGTTTCAGGCTCAGGTCCAGACTTGGGTTTTTTCACTTGAGCAGCAACTTGTTTGCCGTTCTTCTTGAAGTTCCCCTTTCTTCCCTTTTTCCATTTACTTGAAACTAGTGGTTTTGTTTACCATCAACACTTGATGCTTTTCTTGATTTCTACCTTCGTCAATTTCAGCATCACGAAGAGCTTGGGAATCGTTTTCGTTATCCCTTGCATATTATAGTTCATCATGAAGTTCTACTAACTTGGTGATGGTGACTAGAGAATTCTGTCAATCACTATTTTATCTGGAAGATTAACTCCCACTTGATTCAAGCGATTGTAGTACCCAGACAATCTGAGCACATGCTCACTGCTTGAGCTATTCTCCTCCATCTTTTAGCTATAGAACTTGTTGGAGACTTCATATCTCTCAACTCGGGTATTTACTTGAAATATTAACTTCAACTCCGGGAACATCTCATATGGTCCATGACGTTCAAAATGTCTTTGAAGTCCCGATTCTAAGCCATTTAAGTATGGTGCACTAAACTATCAAGTAGTCATCATATTAAGCTAGCCAAACGTTCATAACATCTGCATCTGCTCTTGCAATAGGTTTGTCACCTAGCGGTGCATCAAGGACATAATTCTTCTGTGCAGCAATGAGGATAAACCTCAGATCACGGATCCAATCCGCATCATTGCTACTAACATCTTTCAACTTAGTTTTCTCTAGGAACATATCAAAAATAAAATAGGGGAGCTAAATGCGAGCTATTGATCTACAACATAGATATGCTAATACTGCCAGGACTAAGTTCATGATAAATTTAAGTTCAATTAATCATATTACTTAAGAACTCCCACTTAGAAAGACATCCCTCTAATCTTCTGAGTGATCACGTGATCCAAATCAACTAAACCATAACCGATCATCATGTGAAATGGAGTAACTTTCAATGGTGAACATCAATATGTTGATCATATCTACTATATGATTCACGCTCGACCTTTCGGTCTCAGTGTTCCGAGGCCATATCTGCATATGCTAGGCTCGTCAAGTTTAACCTGAGTATTCTGCGTGTGCAAAACTGGCTTGCACCCGTTGTAGATGGACATAGAGCTTAGCACACCCGATCATCACGTGGTGTCTGGGCACGACGAACTTTGGCAACGGTGCATACTCAGGGAGAACACTTTTATCTTCAAATTTAGTGAGAGATCATCTTATAATGCTACCGTCAATAAAGCAAGATAATATGCATAAAAGATAAACATCACATGCAATCAATATAAGTGATATGATATGGCCATCATCATCTTGTGCTTGTGATCTCCATCTCCGAAGCACCGTCATGATCACCATCGTCACCGGCGCGACACCTTGGTCACCATCGTAGCATCATTGTCGTCTCACCAATCTTATGCTTCCACGACTATCGCTACTGCTTAGTGATAAAGTAAAGCATTACAGTGCAATTGCATTGCATACAATAAAGCGACAACCATATGGCTCCTGCCAGTTGCCGATAACTCGGTTACAAAACATGATCATCTCATACAATAAAATTTAGCATCATGTCTTGACCATATCACATCACAACATGCCCTGCAAAAACAAGTTAGACGACCTCTACTTTGTTGTTGCAAGTTTTACGTGGCTGCTACAGGCTTAGCAAGAACCGTTCTTACCTACGCATCAAAACCACAACGATAGTTTGTCAAGTTGGTGCTGTTTTAACCTTCGCAAGGACCAGGCGTAGCCACACTTGGTTCAACTAAAGTTGGAGAAACTGACACCCGCCAGCCACCTGTGTGCAAAGCACGTCGGTAGAACCAGTCTCGCGTAAGCGTACGCGTAATGTCGGTCCGGGCCGCTTCATCCAACAATACCGCCGAACCAAAGTATGACATGCTGGTAAGCAGTATGACTTATATCGCCCACAACTCACTTGTGTTCTACTCGTGCACAACATCAATGCATAAAACCTAGGCTCGGATGCCACTGTTGGGGAACATAGTAATTTAAAAAAAATTCCTACGCACACGCAAGATCATGGTGATGCATAGCAACTAGAGGGGAGAGTGTTGTCCATGTACCCTTGTAGACCAAAAGCAGAAGTGTTAGCACAACGCAGTTGATGTAGTCATATGTCTTCACGATCCGACTGATCCAAGTACCGAACGCACGGCACCTCCGAGTTCAGCACACGTTCAGCTTGATGACGTCCCGCGAACTCCGATCCAGCAGAGCTTCACGGGAGAGTTCCGTCAGCACGACGGCGTGGTGACGGTGATGATGTTGCTATCGATGCAGGGCTTCGCCTAAGCACTGCTACGATATGACCGAGGTGGAATATGGTGGAGGGGGCACCGCACACGGCTGGGAAAGATCAACTGATCAACTTGTGTGTCTAGAGGTGCCCCCTGCCCCTCTATATAAAGGAGCAAGGGGGAGGCCGGCCGACCCTCTATGGGCGCGCCAGGAGGAGGAGTCCTCCTCCTAGTAGGAGTAGGACTCCCCTTTCCTACTCTTACTAGGAGGAGGAAAGGAAGGAGGAGAAGGAGAAGGAGGAAAAGGAGGAAACGGGGTCGGCCCCCTAGTCCAATTCGGTTTGGGCTAGGGGGCGCGCGCCCTGCCTCCTCTCTTCCAGCACTTGGCCCATGAGGCCCATTACTTCTTCCTCGTATTCCCGTAACTCCCCGGTACCCCCGAAAATATCCGGATCACTCGGAACCTTTCCGATGTCCGAATATAGTCGTCCAATATATCGATCTTTACGTCTCAACCATTTCGAGACTCCTCGTCATGTCTCCGATCTCATCCGGTACACCGAACTACCTTCAGTACATCAAATCACATAAACTCATAATACAATCGTCACCGAAACTTTAAGCGTGCGGACCCTACGGGTTCGAGAACTATGTAGACATGACCGAGACATGTCTCCGGTCAATAACCAATAGCGGAACCTGGATGCTCATATTGGCTCCCACATATTCTACGAAGATCTTTATCGGTCAGACCGCATAACAACATATGTTGTTTCCTTTGTCATCGGTATGTTACTTGCCCGTGATTCGATCGTCGGTATCTCAATACCTAGTTCAATCTCGTTACCGACAAGTCTCTTTACTCGTTCCATAATATATCATCCCGCAACTAACTTAGTTGCAAGGCTTAAGTGATGTGCATTGTCGAGAGGGCCCAGAGATACCTCTCTGACAATCGGAGTGACAAATCCTAATCTTGAAATACGCCAACACAACAAGTACCTTCGGAGACACCTGTAGAGCACTTTATAATCACCCAGTTACGTTGTGATGTTTGGTAGCACACAAAGTGTTCCTCCGGTAAACAGGAGTTGCATAATCTCATAGTCATAGGAACATGTATAAGTCATGAAGAAAGCAATAGCAATAAACTAAACGATCAAGTGATATGCTAACGGAATGGGTCGAGTCAATCACATCATTCTCCTAATGATGTGATCCCGTTAATCAAATGACAACTCATGTCTATGGTTAGGAAACATAACCATCTTTGATCAACGGGCTAGTCAAGTAGAGGCATACTAGTGACACTCTATTTTTCTATGTATTCACACATGTATTATGTTTCCGCTTAATACAATTCTAGCATGAATAATAAACATTTATCATGATATAAGGAAATAAATAATAACTTTATTATTGCCTCTAGGGCATATTTCCTTCACACACCACTAGCCCCACCACACGGGACCTGCACTCCAGCAAAAGGTATACCAATTTCATTTGCCATAGCACTAGCTGTACCCTAGAAAAATCCCACTCCTGCAAAAAGTACAGCAAGTCCACTGGCCAAAGACCTATCCCAACTGCAGAGACGGCCAATTCCTGCAGATTGGAACCCCATTCCATTTATTCCTAGTTTAAAAGACAATGCTTTGAATGTTGTTAGGGACTACGTGCATATATTCCCATCATGGGAAGATTATTGTGAAGACAAACACCATTTTCACATCTTCCTGTCCAACTTACGTGTAAGTGCTATTATTCATGGTTATTATTTTCCTGTTTTCTGCTGATAGAACACATGAATGATTTACATTACATTGTTGTAACTAGGCGAGGGTCAATCTGGATAGTCATGACGAGCAAAGCTTGCTTGTGCTTTCCAAGGAAGCATTGCAGCAGTGTCGGTGTTACCTGAGGAAATCACACTTTGATGGCAAGTCTATAAACGAATTCCTGGTGAAGTATCATGTGCTAAATTTAGAAGACGTTGAATGGAAAAACCTTATTATGCACTGGTCTCGTTCCCAGGATGAGGTAGTATCTATGAAATCACATGACAATTTGAACTTCTACTTTTCCGCATGTGCCTTACGGATATTTTTTGCAGGAAATCTGCTCGAAGAAGAATTCCGGTTTGACAAGAACGACAGGATATCTCAAATATGTTGCCCGCTGCTTTGCTCTTGTTAGTACATGTTGTCCTGTATCACTGTACTTGCATACATACCTGGTTCATTATGTGACAGCAGTATGCATGATAGCTTGCTTATCAATTGTTCGCTCCAAATTATCTGATCTGTATGAATGGTTACATTAGTGTAGAATATATCCAATGCCAATGTTTTTTTAGCTCTGCATTGTTCTTGTAAGTACATGCTGTCCTTTATCAGTGTACTTATAATGACAGGTAGTTGTTCATGTACCATCACTCTGTAGCTTATTTTCCTTTGCCCTCCATTTTCTACACATCATATCTATATTTACTCTTACGATAAGGTTGGTACTGAAGAAGTTTAGCTATGCATTGCTCTTGGTTGTACCTTTTGCATGTATCGCTGCACTTACATTTATAGCTACTTGGTTATGTAGCATCACTCTTCATCTTATCTTAAATATTCTCCATTTTTCGTATATTATCACATCTATATTTACTCTTAACAAAATGTAGAATAAAGGTAATGCTTTTAAAGAAGATTCTGTGGTAAAATTCTTCAATTGCCCCCCCCCCCATCAGCATGGACAAGGCCTTTATAGAGCCTGTCTTCACCAATAATGTAAGTTTGTCCATCTCAAGCCTTCAAACTTTGTTGTATATATTTGGTTAGGCATGACTGCAACAGCTATTTATTTTTGGTGTTTGCATCAAATTGCTTGTTTAAAGTTTATTATATGTAGTTCATAAACAAAAGTTCGTCCTTTCTCAGTTTAAGTTTTCAGTTGTACAACCAAGTTCCTTCTTCATACCATGTAAATTAAACTATACAGAGCAAGTGATCTTCTTTTGCACTGCATGTATCCTTCTGTTCTTCATCTGTAATCCAGTGGTGTGGTGAACCTACCCACTACAGCACAATTTCATATTCTGCAATGTCTTAACTATGAAAAATGTCATATCATTCTACTATTATTTAAACCATCTCTTTATTTGCCAATCTGAAATGGTATAAATTGACAGCACACTAACCATTGATACTTATGAGTTCTTGATCTGTAATCCAGTGGTGTCATGAAGCTGCCAACTCCTTCACAATGTCATTTCCTGCCATGTCTTGACCTGAACAATACCATATTGTGTTAATGCAAATTTAAACTGTGTCACTTTATTCGTCAGTAAGAAATGTGATGAATTGTCAGCACTGATACTTTTATGTGCAAAATCTGTCATTTGTCTGCTTGTTTATCTTTCAGAGTGAGCAAGATATAAGTGTTGAACAAGCACAGTCTCATCATCTTGCTCAGTTGCTTGCGCCACAGCTCCCCAGCAGGGCTAACCTTTCTTGAACTCTATTGAAGTGCTGTCGGTTTTGTATATTATTTTTTTGGCGTGTTTATTTGCACTGGTGGCGATCTTTGATGCCCAGTGTATGTAATTTGTTGTCTGCTTGTGCTTTATTATCATAGTGGCTAACTTTGATGCCCAGTGGATGTAATATGCCGTAATTTCTTTATTGTATAGTATAGATTTTTTTTTCTTATTCATGATGCTGCAGTTATTTTACTGTATATATATCCTATCTTCGCAGTAAACCGGCCAAACCGTAAAATTACGGAACATAATCGGGCCGTCATGCAATCACGATGTAGGTTGGGCCTGAAACGTGCCGATCAGCTCACGGGACGGTAGCAGCCCGAAATGAACCCCGCCCATGATTGTGCGGATCAAATCACGGGCTTTTAACAGGCCGAAAAATTGTCTCGGT
Organism: Triticum aestivum; assembly: GCF_018294505.1. Classification (NCBI taxonomy): domain Eukaryota; kingdom Viridiplantae; phylum Streptophyta; class Magnoliopsida; order Poales; family Poaceae; genus Triticum; species Triticum aestivum. Next base: position 526,165,947 of record NC_057797.1, read on the forward strand.
CCTTGTTTGGCCCAATCACATATCGGCTGCGAGCAGGCCGGATGCAAACCGGGCCGTAGTTAGGCCCAACTATATGACGGGCTCTTAACAGGCTGAAATTAATATAGGGCCAAAATGTTAAACGGGCCCTTAACAGGCCAAAACTAATATCAGGCCGAATTACTAAGTGGGCCTTTAGCAAGTGGGCCCAAAAGCATAGTGTCCAGATGACGGGCCGAATCTGATATGGGCCATAATTAGGCCCAAAACCTCTTAAAGGGCCGGACCTGATCTGGGCCGTAATTTGGCCTAGAACGTGGTAGGCTTTTAACGGGTCGGATCTCATATGGGCCACTATTAGGCCCGGAGCATAGCAGGCCATTAATAGACCATATCAAATATGGGTCGGCATTTGGCCCAAAACATGGCAGCCAGTTAACGGGCCGGCCTACTAGGGTCCTCAAAATCTTGTGGGCCTACAGCTGGGCCGGCCCATTAATGTCAGCGAAATCTCATGGGCCTTTAGATGGGCCGGCCCATTATGATCTGCAAGAATTTTGTGGGCCTTTACCTGGGCCGGTCTATTATGGCACACAAAAATCTTGTGGGCCTGTACCTGGGCCGGTCCATTATGTCCCGCGAAATCTTGTGGGCCTTTAGCTGGGCCAGCCCATTATGGTCCGCAAAATCTCATGGGCCTTTAGCTGGGCCGGCCCATTATGGTCCGCAAAATCTTGTGGGCCTTTAGTTGGGCCGGCCCATTTAAACTTGTTGGGTCAAGCCACGTGTCGACGTATCATCGGCGCCTTCTGTCCAGTGAGTGGATGACATCTGTCCCGACGATGAGCCGACACGTGTTTCCTCTAGCCAATGATGATTTTACACATGGAAAATCCCCATTGGTCGGGGCTGTTGACGGGTTATCGGATCCAAAACCCGACCCGATAACTTTTCGGCGTTCCGTTACGGTGGATGCCACGTGTCGGTCACCCTTGACGAAAGCACTTCTGTGACGCGCGATTTATCGTCATGGAAGTGGACACTTCTGTGATGATAATTTTGGTAATGTCATGGAACACTTATACGACAGCATAGGTATGACTATCTTGATTCTGTCATAAATTTGTCATGGATGTACATGCATGACAAAAAAAGCGACCTACTGTGACAAACACGTATCATCATAGAAGTGTATTTTTTTGTAGTGAGTGGTGTCATGTGAATGTCGACTGCATGACACTTCACCATTGTTTGGGCCTAGAGGGAGGCATTGGGAAGTAATAAGTAGATGATGGGTTGCTAGAGTAACAGAAGCTTAAACCCTAGTTTATGCGTTGCTTCGTAAGGGGCTGATTTGGATCCATATGTTTCATGCTATGGTTAGGTTTACCTTAATACTTCTGTTGTAGTTGCGGATGCTTGCAATAGGGGTTAATCATAAGTGGGATGCTTGTCCAAGTAAGGACAGTACCCAAGCACCGGTCCACCCACATATCAGATTATCAAAGTACCAAACGTGAATCATAAGAATGTGATGAAAACTAGCTTGACGATAATTCCCATGTGTCCTCGGGAGCGCTTTCCTTCATATAAGAGTTTGTCCAGGCTTGTCCTTTGCTACAAAAAGGATTGGGCCATCTTGCTGCACCTTATTTACTTTTATTACTTGTTGCTCGTTACAATTCATCTTATCACAAAACTATCTGTTACCGATAATTTCAGTGCTTGCAGAGAATACCTTGCTGAAAATCGCTTATCATTTCCTTCTGCTCCTCGTTGGGTTCGACACTCTTACTTATCGAAAGGACTATGATAGATCCCCTATACTTGTGGGTCATCAAGACTCTTTTCTGGCGCCGCTGCCGAGTAGTGAAGCACCTTTGGTGGGTGGAATTTGGTAAGGAAAAATTTATATAGTGTGCTGAAATTTACTGTCACTTGTTACTATGGAACACAATCCTTTGAGGGGCTTGTTCGGGGTATTTTCACCCTGACCAGTAGAGCAAAGAGTTGCTCCTCAATCTACTGAACCTACTGAAATTTTTTACTTTGAAATTCCTTCAGGTATGATAGAGAAACTGCTAGCTAATCCTTTTGCAGGAGATGGAACATTGCATCCCGATTTACACTTAGTCTATGTGGATGAAGTTTGTGGATTATTTAAGCTTGCAGGTATGCCTGAGGATGTTATCAAGAAGAAGGTCTTCCCTTTATCTTTGAAGGGAGATGCATTGACATGGTATAGGCTATGTGATGATATGGGATCATGGGACTATAAGCGATTGAAATTGGAATTTCACCAGAAGTTTTATCCTATGCATCTTGTTCATCGTGATCGTAATTATATATATAATTTTGTCCTCGTGAAGGAGAAAGCATCGCTCAAGCTTGGGGGAGGCTTAAGTCAATGTTATATTCATGCCCCAATCATGAGCTCTCAAGAGAAATGATTATTCAAAAAAATTATGCTCGGCTTTCTCTCAGTAATCGCTCCATGCTCAATACTTCTTGTACTAGATCTTTTATGATGAAGACTATTGAATTCAAATGGGATTTATTGGAAAGAATTAAATGCAACTCTGAAGATTGGGACCTCGACGAAGGTAAGGAGTCAAGTATAACACCTAAGTTTGATTGTGTTAAATCTTTTATGGATACCGATGTTTTCCGCGAATTTAGCACTAAATATGGACTTGACTCTGAGATAGTAGCTTCTTTCTGTGAATCTTTTGCTTTTTATGTTGATCTCCCCAAGGAGAAGTGGTTTAAATATCATCCTCCCATAGAAGTAAAAGTAGTTGCACCTATTAAAGTTGAAGAAAAGATTGGCACTTATAATGATCCAATTGTTCCTACTTCTTATGTTGAGAAACCACCTTTCCCTGTCAGGATAAAGGATCATGCTAAAGCTTCAACTGTTGTTCGTAAAAGCAATATTAAAACTTATACACCTCATGAGAAAATTAAAGTTGAACCTGATATTGCTATTGTTAAAGATCTCTTGTCCGATAATATTGATGGGCATGTTATTCATTTCCTTGATGAGACTGCTAGAATTGCTAAACCTTGTGCTAAATATAAAAACAGACCTGTGGTAGGCATGCCTGTTATTTCTGTTAAAATAGGAGATCATTGCTATCATGGCTTATGTGATATGGGTGATAGTGCAAGTGCAATACCTCATTCCTTATACAAAGAAATTATGCATGATATTGCACCTGCTGAGATAGAAGATACCGATGTTACCATTAAGCTTGCCAACAGAGATACTATTTCACCAATTGGGATTGTTAGAGATGTTGAAGTCTTGTGTGGGAAGGTTAAATACCCTGCTGATTTTCTTGTTCTTGGTTCCCCACAAGATAGCTTTTGTCCCATTATATTTGGTAGACCCTTCTTGAATACTGTTAATGCTAAGATAGACTGCAATAAGGATATTGTTTCTGTTGGTTTAGGGGATATGTCTCATGAGTTTAATTTTGCTAAGTTTCATAGACAACCCTGTGATGAGGAATTGCCTAGTAAAGATGAAATTATTAGTCTTGCTTCTATTGTCGTGCCTCCTACTGATCCTTTAGAACAATATTTACTAGACCATGAAAATGATATGTTTATGAATGAAAGAAGGGAAATAGATGAAGTATTCTTTAAACAGGGACCTATTATGAAACACAACTTGCCTGTTCAAATCCTAGGGGATCCTCCTCCACCCAAGGGTGATCCCGTGTTTGAGCTTAAACCATTACCTGGTACTCTTAAATATGCTTATCTTGATGAAAAGAAGATATATCCTGTTATTATTAGTGCTAACCTTTCGGAGAAGGAGCAAGAGAAATTGTTGAGAACTCTGAAGAAGCACCGTGCTGCTATTGGATATACTCTTAATGATCTTAAGGGCATTAGTCCCACTCTATGTCAACGCAAAATAAATTTGGAGAAAGATGCCAAACCAGTTATTGATCACCAACGACGGCTGAATCCTAAGATGAAAAAAGAGGTAAGAAAGGAAATATTAAAGCTCCTTGAGGCAGGTATAATTTATCACGTTGCTGATAGTCAGTGAGTAAGTCCTGTCCATTGTGTCCCTAAGAAGGGAGGTATTACTGTTGTTCCTAATGATAAAGATGAATTGATTCCGCAAAGAATTATTACAGGCTATAGGATGGTAATTGATTTCCGCAAATTAAATAAAGCTACTAAAAAATATCAATTCCCTTTGCCTTTTATTGATCAAATGCTAGAAAGATTATCCAAACATACACATTTTTGCTTTCTAGATGGTTACTCCGGCTTCTCTCAAATACCTGTGTCAGCTGATGATCAAGCAAAGACCACTTTTACTTGCCCTTTCGATACTTTTGCTTATAGACTTATGCCTTTTGGTTTATGTAATGCACCTGCTACCTTTCAAAGATGCATGATGGCTATATTCTCTGATTTTTGTGAAAAGATTTGTGAGGTTTTCATGGACGATTTCTCCGTTTATGGATCCTCTTTTAATGATTGCTTGAGCAACCTTGATCGAGTTTTGCAGAGATGTGAAGAAACTAATCTTGTCTTGAACTGGGAGAAGTGCCACTTTATGGTTAATGAAGGTATTGTCGTGGGGCATAAAATTTCTAAAAGAGGTATTGAAGTTGATAAAGCTAAAGTTGATGCTATTAAAAAGATGTCGTGTCCCAAGGACATCAAAGGTATAAGAAGTTTCCTTGGTCATGCCGGTTTTTATAGGAGGTTCATTAAGGACTTCTCAAAATTTTCTCTGCCTCTGACTAACCTATTGCAAAAAGATATTCCTTTTGTCTTTAATGATGATTGTGTAGAAGCATTTGAAATACTTAAGAAAGCCTTGATTTCTGCACCTATTGTTCAGCCACCTGATTGGAATTTACCCTTTGAAATTATGTGTGATGCTAGTGATTATGCTGTAGGGGCTGTTCTAGGACAAACAGTTGATAAAAAATTAAATGTTATTCAATATGCTAGTAAAACTCTAGACAATGCCCAGAGAAATTATGCTACTACTAAAAAAGAATTCTTAGCAGTTGTATTTGCATGTGATAAGTTCAGACCTTATATTGTTGATTCTAAAGTAACTATTCACACTGATCATGTTGCTATTAAATATCTTATGGAAAAGAAAGATGTTAAACCTAGACTTATTAGATGGGTTCTCCTATTACAATAATTTTATTTGCATATTATTGATAGAAAGGGAGCTGAGAACCCCGTTGCAGACAACTTGTCTAGGTTAGAGAATGTTCTTGACGACCCACTACCTATTGATGATAGCTTTCCTGGTGAACAATTAAATGTCATAAATGCTTCTCGTACTACTCCATGGTATGCTGATTATGCTAATTGCATTGTTGCTAAATTTATACCACCTAGTTTCACATACCAGCAAAAGAAAAAGTTCTTCTATGATTTGAGACATTACTTCTGGGATGACCCACATCTTTATAAAGGAGTAGATGGTATTATTAGACGTTGTGTGCCTGAGCATGAACAGGAATAGATCCTACGCAAGTGTCACTCCGAGTCTTATGGAGGACACCACGCTGGAGACAGAACTGCACATAAGGTATTGCAATCCGGTTTTTATTGGCCTACTCTCTTCAAGGATGCCCGTAAGTTTGTCTTATCTTGTGATGAATGTTAAAGAATTGGTAATATTAGTAGACGTCAAGAAATGCCTATGAATTATTCACTTGTTATTGAACCATTTGATGTTTGGGGCTTTGATTATATGGGGCCTTTTCCTTCCTCTAATGGGTATACACATATTTTAGTTGTTGTTGATTATGTTACTAAGTGGGTAGAAGCTATTCCAACTAGTAGTGCCGATCATAACACCTCTATTAAGATGCTTAAAGAAGTTATTTTTCCGAGGTTTGGAGTCCGTAGATATTTAATGACTGATGGTGGTTCACATTTTATTCATGGTGCCTTTCGTAAAATGCTTGCTAAGTAAGATGTTAATCATAGAATTGCATCTCCTTATCACCCGCAATCTAGTGGTCAAGTAGAATTGAGTAACAGAGAGCTCAAATTAATTTTGCAAAAGACTTTTAATAGATCTAGAAAGAATTGGTCCAAGAAACTTGATGATGCATTATGGGCCTATAGAACTGCATATAAAAATCCTATGGGTATGTCTCCGTATAAAATGGTTTATGGAAAAGCATGTCACTTACCTCTTGAACTAGAGCATAAGGCATATTGGGCTATTAAAGAGCTCAACTATGACATCAAACTTGCCGGTGAGAAGAGGCTTTTTGACATTAGCTCACTTGATGAATGGATAACCCAGGCCTACGAGAATGCCAAATTGTTTAAAGAAAAAGTTAAAAGATTGCATGATAAAAGGATACAAAAATGTGAGTTTAATATAGGTGATTATGTGTTGCTATACAACTCTCGTTTAAGATTTTTTGCAGGTAAACTCCTCTCTAAATGGGAAGGTCCTTACGTTATCGAGGAGGTTTATCATTCCGGTGCCATAAAAATCAACAACTTCGAAGGCACAAATCCGAAGGTGGTGAACGGTAAAAGAATCAAACATTATATCTCAGGTAATCCCATAAATGTTGAAACCAATATTATTGAAACCGTAACCCCAGAGGAATACATAAGGGACACTTTCCAGAATGTTTCATATTCTGAAAAGGAATAGGTATGTGGTACGGTAAGTAAACCGACTCCAAAATAGTTCTAATGGCAATATTTCTCCGTTTTGGAATATTTAAGAAAATAGGAAAATAAGAAGCAGACCGGAAAGGACACAAGGCTTCCAGGAGGGTGGAGGGCGCGCCCTACCCCCCTGGGTGCGCCCCCTGCCTCGTGGGCACCTTGTGTGCCCTCTGGACTCTGTTTTCTTGCACGATACTTCTTTTGGTCGGTAAAAATTCATTATATAATCTCCCGAAGGTTTTGACCACTGTATCACGCAAAAATCTCTTGTTCTTGTTTCGAGCTGTTTTCTGCCAGGGTTGTCAAGGCCAAGCATCATGTCGTCTCCCCCCTCCAACAATGAGGGCAACGATGCTTGGCTAATGAAGATAGAGCTGAAGAGAGAAGAACCTGGAGAGATCAACAAGGATGATAGGATCAAGAAGGCCATGGGGGATCAAGCTTCGGCAGTAGCAGAAGAAGACATCCTTCCACCTCACCACAATCTCTTTACCCCAACGGAGATTGAGGCTTTCAAGATGATTGAGTTAGCTCGTATTCAAAACAAGTATCTCACAAGTGAAAATATTTTGTTGAAGGAGCATATCATCGCACTCAAGGGCATTATCTGCAAATTGGAGGATCTCTTACGCTCGATGTGCGACTACCCATCATCACCAACACCTTCTTCACCAACAAAGAAGAACTGAGCATCGGATATGGGCACTCCCCTTGGCAACTGCCAAGCTTGGGGGAGTGCCCTAGTATCGTATCACCATCACTTTAACCTTTACCGTTTCTCTTAGTTTGATCCTTTTGATAATATCTTGATCTAGTAGAATAAAGTTTTAGTATGATCTAGTTGTGAATCTTGCTTTATGATCCTTCTATGTAATCAAGTCCGTGAGCTATATATAATAAAGATTAGTGTTGAATCAAGGGCTTGATTACCTTGCTATGATCTTGAGGGAATAAAATAAAAGAGAAGAAATAAAAAGAAATAAAGAGATCATATGGATCTTATGGAGAGTAATGAGCTCACATATAAAGAGTATGATGAATAAAAGTTGTTGAGAGTTGACAAGCATAGTTTTGGTCGTTGTTGCAATTAATAGGAAGTAATAAAGAAAGAGAGGTCTTCACATATAAATACACTATCTTGGACATCTTTTATGATTGTGAGCACTCATTAAAATATGACATGCTAAAGAGTTGACGTTGGACAAGGAAGACAACGTAATGGGTTATGTTTTCTTTCATCTGAGATAAATTATAATGTCATGGATCATCCAACATGTTGATCTTGCCTTTCCCTCTCATGCTAGCCAAGTTCTTTGCACCAAGTAGAAATACTACTTGTGCTTCCAAATATCCTTAAACCCAGTTTTGCCATGAGAGTCCACCATACAAACCTATGGATTGAGTAAGATCCTTCAAGTAAGTTGTCATTAGTACATGCAATAAAAAATTGCTATCTAAATATGTATGACTTATTAATGTGGAGAAAATAAGCTTTATACGATCTTGTGATATGGAAGAAATAAAAGCGACAGACTGCATAATAAAGGTCCATATCACAAGTGGCAATATAAAGTGACGTTCTTTTGCATTAAGATTTTGTGCATCCAACCATAAAAGCGCATGAAAACCTCTGCTTGCCTCTGCGAATGGCCTATCTTTTACTTTTATCTTGTACCTTATATAAGAGTCATGGTGATATTCACCTTTCCTTTTTACATTTTATCCTTTGGCAAGCACAATGTGTTGGAAAGATCCAGATACATATAGCTAGTTGGATGTGAGTCTGCATGAGCTATTATTGTTGACATTACCCTTGAGGTAAAACGTTGGGAGGCAGAACTATAAGCATCTATCTTTCTCTGTGTCCAATTAAAACTCCATACCCATAAATATTGCGTGAGTGTTAGCAATTATGAAAGACTAAATGATAGTTGAGTATGTGGACTTGCTGAAAAGCTCTTATATTGACTCTTTCCTATTTTATGATAAATTGCAATTTCCTCAATGACTGAGATTAGAGTTTGTTAGTTTTCAATGAAGTTTATGATTCATACTTGAAATTGCGATTGAATCGTTACTTTAGCATAAGAGATCATATGACAATATATATATATATATATATATATATATATATATGTTGTTGTTCTAAGAATGATCATGATGCCCTCATGTACGTATTTTATTTTTATCGACACCTCTATCTCTAAACATGTGGACATATTTTTTGATTTTGGCTTTCGCTTGAGGACAAGCGAGGTCTAAGCTTGGGGGAGTTGATACGTCCATTTTGCATCATGCTTTTATATCGATATTTATTGCATTATGGGCTTTTATTACACATTATGTTATAATACTTATGCCTATTCTCTCTTATTTTACAAGGTTTACATGAAGAGGGGGAATGCCGGCAGGTGAGATTCTGGGCTGGAAAAGGAGAAAATATTAGAGACCTATTATGCACAGCTCCAAAAGTCCTGAAACTTCACGGAAGTTATTTCCAGAATATATAAAAAGTATTGGGCGAAAGAAGTACCTGAGGGGCCCACACCCTGGCCACGAGGGTGGGGGCGCGCCCTACCCCCTGGGCGCGCCCCCCTGCCTCGTGGGCTCCCTGGTGGCCCTTCGATGCCCATCTTCTGCTATATGAGGTCTTTCATCCGAAAAAAAATAATAAGCAAGCTTTTAGGAAGAAACTCCGCCGCCACGAGGCGGAACCTTGGCGGAACCAATCTAGGGCTCCGGCAGAGCTGTTCTGCCGGGGAAACTTCCCTCCGGGAGGGGGAAATCATCACCATCGTCAACACCAACGATCCTCTCGTCGGGAGGGGGTCAATCTCCATCAACATCTTCACCAGAACCATCTCATCACAAACCCTAGTTCATCTCTTGTATCCAATCTTTGTATCCAAACCTCATATTGGTACATGTGGGTTGCTAGTAGTGTTGATTACTCCTTGTAGTTGATGCTAGTTGGTTTACTTGGTGGAAGATCATATGTTCAGATCCATTATGCATATTAATACCCCTCTGATTATGAACATGAATATGCTTTGTGAGTAGTTACGTTTTTTTCCTGAGGACATGGGAGAAGTCTTGCTATTAGTAGTCACGTGAATTTGGTATTCGTTTGATATTTTGATGAGATGTATGTTGTCATCCCTCTAGTGGTGTCATGTGAATGTTGACTACATGACACTTCACCATTGTTTGGGCCTAGAGGGAGGCATTGAGAAGTAATAAGTAGATGATGGGTTGCTAGAGTGACAGAAGCTTAAACCCTAGTTTATGTGTTGCTTCGTAAGGGGCTGATTTGGATCCATATGTTTCATGCTATGGTTAGGTTTACCTTAATACTTCGGTTGTAGTTGCGGATGCTTGCAATAGGGGTTAATCATAAGTGGGATGCTTGTCCAAGTAAGGACAGTACCCAAGCATCGGTCCACCCACATATCAGATTATCAAAGTACCGAACGCGAATCATATGAACATGATGAAAACTAGCTTGACAATAATTTCCATGTGTCCTCGGGAGCGCTTTCCTTCATATAAGAGTTTGTCCAGGCTTGTCCTTTGCTACAAAAAGGATTGGGCCATCTTGCTGCACCTTATTTACTTTTATTACTTGTTGCTCGTTATAATTAATCTTATCACAAAACTATCTGTTACCGATAATTTCAGTGCTTGCAGAGAATACCTTGCTGAAAACCGCTTAGCATTTCCTTCTGCTCCTCATTGGGTTCGACACTCTTACTTATCGAAAGGACTACGATAGATCCCCTACACTTGTGGTTCATCACTCACCAGCGTTCCTGGACTCCGCACTGGCGCGAGGGTGCCCCGGCGATGCCCAGCCGACGCACCGCGCGCATCACAAACACCAAATTGCCAACCCGGTCTGGAGAAAGCGATGCTGCCACCACCTCTGTCCATGTCATCGTCGCGCTCAGGCAAGCCACTCTGCCCGATGTCTGAGGACACCCTCAAGAATAATGCTCGTCCACACCTCTGTAATCCCAGACCTCATCAATGTGTATGATCACCTTATATTGCAAGAGCGATGGCTCCATCAATGGCAACTGCGAACCCGGCTCCGAAATCGCCAACCAACGAAGAGACGGGATGTCCGCTGGCTGCACAGTCCAAGCCGAGAGCTTGAATGCCGAAATGTCTACCCTTGAACTGGTCTTCGGCTCCAACGCGTCCACCAAACATGATGAACCCAGCAGACTCTCCATGATGTTCCGCTCCCATGCATGGGGGGATTCCCTCGAGCACCAGCTTGACCTTGAACTGAAACGCAGCATGCACAGCTTGGGATTGGCGGTTCCAGGGCCTGAAGAAGAGCCGAACTCCACGGTGCTCGAACGCTGACATCTTGCTCACTCTGTTCCTGTGATCTCGGCACGCGAAGATGATGAGGTAGTCCTCCGGCCTGTAATGGTGGATGGAGACGGACTCCCATGCAATCCCCGCCTTAACAGAGAGCGCCTCAAGGATGAACTCCGGCGGAAGGTCCCGGCGAGCGCCAGACGTGTACACCACCATAGCCTATTGAAGGCGTCTCTCCAGATCCTCCATGGCCAGACTCCACCGCACCACGCACAAGTCCGCCGGATCCATAGCCCTGTCATGTGACGGTGCCAGCCTCGGAGCCTGTGGCAAAGGGGCGGCAAGGCGAGGCCACGGGTTATCAGGCGCGGCGGACGCCGCAGGAGGGGCGGCGGCAGGGCGGTGGCGGCGGCGGCAGGGCGTTGCCCTCGCGACGCTGGCCACCCGCCAGCCCGCGGGCCACCATGGCGATGGCAAGCCGCCGGAGCTCCACCTCCGAGGAAGGGCTGCGCGACCTCTTGCAACCCCTGGATCCATGGCCTTACAAGCCACATCTGATGCAGACGATGTCATTGGTGCAGTCGCGCTGGAAGTGACCCTCCCTGAGGCACCTGAAGCAGAGTCCGTCCATGTCCGGCGAGACCTCACGCTGCAGGGGGGGGGGAGAGTCGGGGGGAGGACGCGCTCTCGGATCCCGCGGCTCAAGATCCAGGCGCCGCCTCTAGAGCGTCTTCTTGGAGGGGGGAGCCGGAGCCCAAGCCTGGCCAAGGCGGTGACAGCCCTCGACCTGCACCTCGCCCGCGGGGGGCACCGCAGCAACGAGGTCGCCCTCCGGTCGGCGCGCACCCGACGAGACCTCCAGGCCACCCGCCGCGTCGGACGACTCCGAGCAGGAAGAGATCCCTAGCCCAAACACCACAAGCCGGTCACCAGCATGGCGGGTGGGGCCAGCCATCGAGTTCGAACTCGAGGCCATGGGACCAGCGGGGGGGAGAGCGGGAGGGGAGGGAAGGGAGGGGGAAGGGGTGGACGACATCACCGGAGCGGCCGACGACGGGAGAGGATGGACGCCGGCGCCGGAGTGACGCACGGCGGGCAGGGCGCTTGGGTCACAGGCGCTCCTCTCTCTCTCTCTCTCTCTCTCTCCTCGAGGAACCTTTTTTTTTCTTCCTCCTCACACACTTTGACCCTCATCCCAATGTTTAGAATATGAAAATCGATGAGCGCATCAACAGTTTGTAGTCCGGGCATAGGCAACACCGGGCAAACATGTCCCAAAAATACACCAGGAACCTATTTGGACCCGCCCATTTTAGTTGTACCTTACCAGTTTTCTTGTTTTTTCTTTGTTCCGGTTTTTTCTTCTTTTTCATTCACTTCTCTTTTTCATTTTTCATTTATCGGTTTCTTTTCTGTTATTTTTTATTTTTTATTTATGTTTGTTTTTTATCCTTTTCTTTTTCGCGAACATCTATGAAATTTGTCAAGATTTTTTTTGAAATCATGAACACTTCTTCAAATTGATAAACCTTATTTTCCAGATCATGAATATTTTGTCAATTTCATGTACATTTTTTCAATATTCACGAATGTTTTTTTAATCTTGGAATTATTTTGGAATTCATAAAAAATTACAAATTTACGGTCATTTTTGAAATTCTGAACATTCTTTTAAACTCATGAATAATTTTTGAACCTGTGAACATTTTCTGAAATTTGGGAACTTTTTTCGAGCATTTTTAAAATGCATTAACATTTTTTGAATCCGCAAACTTGCGAAGGATGTTTGAAATTCGTAAACATTTTTTCATTTTTTCGCATTTCTTAGAACTTTCATGATAAATGTTTGAATTCCCCATTTTTTTCAAATTGATGAATAATTTTTAAATACGTGAACCTTCTTTGAATATGCGAACATTTTTTTAAAAGCACAAACATTTTTAAAATCCCCACTTCAGGGGGAGTGGTTCGCGTTGCGTCTCCTCATAGCGAGGGAATTACCTATTCGCCGCGCGCCACGGCAAGATGTCATTGTTTCGCCGAATCAGTAATTAAGCAGTATTTCTTTCAAAGATCACTCGCATCTTCTCATGTTGCGATAAGTGGCGCATTGCATGCGCGCCATTTGTCGCAACCTGGGAATTTTTTTCTTTATTCGTACATACGTTTATTAAAAATGTTTTACCTTTTAAATCGTGTGTCGAAATTTTGAACCGTTTATACCATTGGACTCCTCGTGTCGAGATCTTCAAAACTTGATCCCATGTTAATAGATTTTGATGAATTTTTTCACGGAAAAAACCAGACGAAAAAATGAACTGGGGAGCATGTTTTTTTCCTTTCCGAAAGAGGCACGACAGTGCCTTTCGTAAAAGCACAAGCATGTCTCTCGCGAAAGCAAGACAGTGCCTCTCACAGAAAAAGAAAAAACCAAAAACATTTTTTTCTCCGTTTTCCGAGAGACACGACCGCGAAATCAGAATTGCGTCTCTCGCGAAAGCAAAAAACGTGCCTCTTGCGGAAGAAAAGACAATTCATTTTCGAGAGGCATGGCTGTGCCTCTCGCGAAAGTACAATCGTACCTCTCACAAAAGGAAAAAAAATAGAAAACTTGTTTTTTTTTTGTTTCCGAGACACACGGCCGTGCCTCTCGCCAAATCAGAACCATGCCTCTCGCGAAAGCTGAACCGTACCTCTCGCTGAAGAAAAAGGACAGAAAACATGTTTATTTTTGTTTCCGAGCGGCATAGCCGTGCCTCTCACGGAAAAAAAATTGCGTAAATTTTTTGTTATTTTTGTCCCAAAAGCTAAGAAAGACTGGTGGAAAACCAAAAGGTCGGAGAAAAACTATTTAAAAATCTGAAAATGTGTGCGGAAAAATAAAAATAAAATTCGAAGGGAGCGCCCAAGTGACGCGCTCTCAATCCACCCCCAAATGATTGTTGGGGGGCTCCCGAAGGAGCGCTCGCCAACCAGTTGCTCCCCTATTTCCTATAGGCGATTGACCAATCAGTCGGATTGGGCTGGCCAATTTAGGTTCCCAGACATTTTATTTACGGTTTTGGGAAACTTCTAGCAGGTTCCTGACCTGAATTTTTCTGTTCTGCTTATCTTATTATTATTTTTTCCTGATTCTTTTTTCCTTTTTATCATATTTTCCTTTGTCTGCTTATTTTCTTTACTTTTTACTTTTTTGTTTAATTTTTTCTTTCCTTTTTTCTTTTCATTTGAATTGTTTCAGAAATTGTTCGGTAACTCAAACAAGTTCACCTTTTAAAATTTTGTTCACAATCCAAAAAATGTTTGTTTTCAGAAATGTTCCCATTTTTATAAATTTGTTCATCACTTCAAAAAAATGTTCATATGCTTAAATTTTTCTGATAATTTAAAAAATGTTTGGGAATTCCAAAAAATGTTCCTATTTCCAAATTTAGTTCAAAAATTTAAAAGTGTCTAGAAATTCAAAATTCTTCCTACTTTTACAGATTTGTTCATAAATTAAAAAATATTTTCATTTTCAATTTTTTTCACATATTTCAAGATTGTTCATGTTTCAAAATGTGTTCACAAAATTTAAAAACTCATCACGTGTTCAATTTTTTCACAAATTCTAAAATATTTTGGAATTTCAAAATATGCTCTTGTTTTCCAAATTTGTTCCCATATTCGAAATTTGCTACAGTTTTCAAAATTTCAACAAATTTAAAAAATCTTCATGTTTTTTAAAGTAGTTCTTAAATTAAGATCACCTTTCCAATTTTTTATTGTTTTTCAAAAAATGTTTTGTGTTTACGAAATGTAGTTCATAATTTAAAAAATATTCTCATATTCAATTTTTTGTTCTTATTTGTTTTTAGCTCTTTTTAGTTCTCAAATGTTTCAAAAAGTTTTTCCTTTTAAAAAATACCCTTGAAATTTTAAAACAGGGCTTAATCTGCTGCCGATTATAGTTCATATATGTTGGGCTACCATTGTAAACAATAAACCTGTGTTCCTATAGTGGCTATGGACTAAGTTCCCTAGCGCGAGGACATGAGTTTGATCCCTTGCCCACAAGTTTCATTTTATGGAATTTGGTGAACATGTTTTATTTTTTTTGCGGCTGCCGATAGTTTATTGAATACTCGCGCTGCAAATCTTCTAGAGTAGCTCGCCTGTCGCAGTGGCTGGCTAGCGCATCATGGGCATCTATACCAGACCGCGGGTTCGATATGTAGTGCTCCCTTATTTTTGCCATTTTCCATTCTCCCAAGGGCAGCGAATGGGCCGGCCTAGGTGAGTCGTCGCCTATGCGAAACCGCGGCTCCTTGTCGCAGTAAGCGGCACATAGGAGGTCCCCCCAGCGAGGAGGTCCTTGGATAGCTTCCCGAAAACGGGATGAGCTTCAGCTAAAACGTTCCTTAGATGGATCGGCCCATTTCGAACAAAGGTTATACGCTACATACGAATTGCATACCTTTTGGGCGCTTGGAAATGCATTACATAACATGTCGTTGAATAAATTGCGGTTTTTTCTGCTGTAAAAAAGAAAACTGTAGTTTCTTTTATTCCTCACCAGATTTTTCAAACCATTTTCTGAAGTTTCTGATCACCTTTTTTCTTTTCTTTGTGTTTTTGGTTCTCTTTTTTATTTTCTGTTTTTATGCTCTCCTTTTTATTTTTCCCTTTTAAATTGCATGAACTTTGTTTGGAAAATTCGTGATTTTTTTTAAATCACGAACAATTTTCATGTTCACAAACTTTTTTCAATTTCATGAAATTTTCTAGATTTGCAGTTTATAAATTCGATTTCTTTTAAAATTAGTGATTTTCTATAATTCATGAACATTTTTTTGGATTTGTGAAGTTTTTCGGAATTTACTTTTTCTGAATTCATGAACTTATTTCCACTTTGCGAAGATTTTTCAGTTCAAGAACATTTGAAAAATACATGATCAAACTTATTTTGAATCAGGAAGTATTTTTCAATTCATTAACTATTTTTGAATTCATAAAAAATGAATTAGCGAACATTTTGGAATTTGGTCATTGTTCTTAAGTTAAAATAAAACAGACCGAAATAAAAGCTCCTTTTGTTTTGTTATTTAGAAGAATGGAACTGATGGACTAGACGTGGTGTTTCTTAGCTCGAGCTCAAATGAGCTCCGATGAACAATAAAATCCCCCAATATTAAAAAAAATCTGATTTTTTGTGGCGAACTTTGACAAATGCTTTGAGTACTCACCAAATTTCATCATGTAATGACATTCGGAACTCGTGGCAAAAGAACAAAATTGATGCTCCAAATGTGTTGTGTTTGAAAGCATTTTCAAGTGTTAATATTTGTGCCACAAATGTCATAGCATCAGGAATTTTGGTGCGCACTAAAAAATCAAATTTAAAGAAAACATAATTTTATGGATTTCTTTTCATTTCTTCATTTTATTGTTCATCATGAGCTCATTTGAGCTCGCGAGCAGAAGATGACTTACGCCATGGAGCTGTTTTCAAGAACTAGCCAGACCAGTGGGGCGAAGCTCATGTGTCGTCCCAACAGTAGCTAGACCTAAGTGGCGTGTGAGTAGGTGTCACTATAGGCGATTCTAAATAAAAGGTGTCACTACAGGCGGTAACGCAAATCCTATATGACGCGGCGTACGTCATATAGGCGAGGCTTCGCTGAAGCGACCTCTAGACGGTTTGGCCCATGTAACAGTTGTTCTGTTTCGGGTTTTCTCCTATTTTTTGTTCTCTTTTAGATTTTGCTTTTTTGGTTTCTCTATACTTTTTAAATATATGGTGAATTGTTTCTCCAATATATGGTGATTTTTTAAATACACACTATTTTGTTTTGTATATGATGGACATTTTCTAAATACATATTGAATATTATATTTATTACATGATGTACATTTTTATATACATTGAACACTTTCTGATATACGGTACTTTTTTAATTATACGATGAATATATTTTAAATGCACACTTACGTTTTTTATATATGGTAAAACTTTTTAAATATATAATACATTTATTATAAAATAGCTAGAAAAAGTTCTAAAAATTATTTTTATATTTTATTTTTAAAAATATCTAGCTGCTAAAAAATAATATCCGATGTTTTGATGGAAATCCTAAAAGACCAAAGAGAAAAATAAAAACTCTCGTGGGCCAAAGTTGGTCAGCCCATTTGCCCTTGCTTCAGCAAAGCCACCCGTTGACGCACGTGGGCTCCAACTAGGAGGACTGAAAGCGATATGAAGCCCTCCAACACCCCCCCCCCCCCCCCCCCCCCCCCCCCCCTCTCACACCACAGACCTCCTAACCAGTGTTGATAGCGCCCGAACTAGAAGTTGGCACCTTAAGGCGTCCGTCTGAGCGGACCCATATAAATCTCAGTCGCTCCCGCAGTTTCCTCGGCTTTTTTTCATCGGCTCGTACGCTTGTTTTGATCGTCGTATTTTTCTATGGCCATCCCGGTATGGCCATCCACATGCATGCATGGCAGCAGACGCCTCTGGGAGTCCCCATATCTTTCCCACATATGGACCGCGTGCGTGAGCCGTTTGGGCTGGATTTGAAGGGTCCGGTTGGTTGGCATTTTTTATGGAGCCATGTCGGGGGTCCGGTTGTAGATGCTATAATATCATCAAATGCCGTTGTCTCAAAAAAAAAAATCAAATGCCGGCGTTTAGGATATCTTCCAAGCTTTAACCAGCAAACTACAAAAGCTAGGCTTTCAAGGGAATCATTACCGGGAAAACGACACAACCTAATTGATCCCACAGACAAAACACACAGTTGCACACTTGGAGACGAACAGAGCCCGTCCAGAAGCAGCGTGCATTTCTGCCCGAATATCCAGAGCACGCACGCAGCCGCACCCTTTCCTTTCCCCCGTCGCCGTCGCGGTCGCGGAGACACCGCACTGGGATATTCCGCGCAACCCCCCGGCGACGCCAGGCCAAACATGCGCCCCCTTGTTTAACCTCCGCTGCCCCGCGCTGCAAGCGACAAGCCAATGACGTGGCGAGAGCGTCGCGCACGACAAACATACGCGAACACGCGGCCGACGGGGACAGATCCGGATTTGGGGAGATCTCCCGTGACACCCTAGACCTAAAGAAGAGCGTCCGAGCAACTTGTTTAACAAAGGCAGGCTGCTTGGCCGGCGAGGCGATGCCGGATGGATAATCTCTTCTCTGCCCATTGGCTCGCTGACAGCCGCTCCGTCCACCTGCCAAAACGGAATCTCCCCCCGTCGAGACGAGGGGTGGACTCTGCAGCTGGCCGCGACGTGACCCGGGCTTTGTCTCTGCCTTGGATCCAACGGGGATGTTGACCTGTAAACGCTGCGGAAAGTAAGCGGTGTTGGGTGGCGACGGGAATGGGATACAGTACAGCGAACGGGGCGGAACGAATATTTGCTCAGCCGCCAGGGAGGGGGTAAACAACTCGCATCAGCCAGCCTGCTAGAGGAAAACTCGCTCCGATGTTCTCTTGTTGGCCGCGCGAGGAAGAGTCTGCGCTCCGACCAGACTATGGAGCATCTTTGTTTGGGATGGATGGACGGAAATGTAAAGTGGTATCTATCCTTGTAAAGTAGAGTATTCTTCTCTTCCGGACAAGATATGGATTTGGAACATCTTGAACGCGTCAGGGGAGATATTCGCGTGCGATTTTACACCTTCTTTTGTTTCCCAAGTGCCGCCACCACTCGTTCATCCACAGGAATCAATCGTGTCCACCTGCTACGTACGGTCTTTGTGCCATTTGTATCATCTGAGCTGAGCTGGAGCTTAGTCGACCGTCAAACCATGGTGTTTCTTTCAATGATGAAAAACATTTGCTTAGGCTTGCTGTACTTGGTAGCAACATTCTGACACGGCCATATTATTTTCGTGCAAGCGGCTTCCTTTGTACTACCTCCATTTCCCTACAAAGAAGTCTCGCGTGGGCGGCGTGTGTTGGAAATATGAGCAAATTACTACAAGATTTAATCCGAATAAAAGGAAATAAATCATGACAGCAATAGCAGAGATTAAACTAATCATGCGAACTAGCATAGTAGATGAACAGATCACATCTAGGACACATACTAGAAACATGAATTCTACCACGATTTCGAACAGAAAGGATAGAATCACATACGGTGCAGCGGGAGTAGCACCGCCGGCGTTGACGTTGTCGCCCATGTCGTCGAGGATGAGGTTGCCGAGGTCAGGGAAGAAGTCGTTCGCGAAGTCGTCGCTGCCAGCAGTCACGCGAGTGCGCTCCCCAAAAATCTGATCGCCCCTCTCCCGTACAGGATCACGAGAGGCGGGGTTCCGGAGGCCTGCTGTCCCTTCTCCCGGTGCACGTCGGAAGGAGGGATGGAGAAGACTTGCTTGGCGGCGCAATGATCTGAAACGGTGGTTCAGTAATTAACGCGTCATTAATTATTAATTATTGACTCATTAATTTTTCCCGAGCAGCAAAAGTATAAACAACGTGCGTAGCTCTGTCCTCGGCTCGGCTCAATCCCGCGGCGCGGCGTGACGAGGCGAGGCGAGGCGAGGCGTGGCGTGGCGTGGCGTGGCGTGGCGAGGCGAGCGAGGAGGAGGAGCGCGCGTGTAGGTTTCCTCTTCTCATGCTCATACAAGTGGTAGAAGAGGTCACCTTATAAAGAGGTGCAACTCTCTCTCAACTTCCGTGGTGGGACTAAACTTTAGTCTCACTCACTCCACTCACATGTGTGCATGAATGGGCCAAGAGAATTTCAGATTTTAGTTGGGCTTTGGGCCAAAGGCCTACTAGCAAAATTTCAACAATCCCCCACAAAGTCTCATTGGCACATCTCATCATTTAGTTCCAAAACATTGTTTATATACCGGTGCTTAATGGAGACTGTGAAGTTGAACTTCCACTTAGAGATTTATGCTACACTAGATCACAACTTGAATAGCGGACTATGCCTTGAACTACAAGTTTTCTGCGAGACTAGTTTCACACAAATTCTTGACCGATACTGGGCTGCCGCAAGGCTTCCCCGCAGGTGGAGCGTATACGTCATACTCCAGGGCTTTTTCATGAATTTATTAGAGAACACCCAATTCTCATAGGCGGCGACGTTAACAGTCAAATTCATATAGGTGTGTTTCTCAGAAGATGTTCTGCAGGACAACATCTCTGCTTACCCGAATAAGCCACTTGGAACACATTAAGATAAGTATCAATCTGCCATGCAGATCAGGAGAGTATTGCATCTTCATGGAGTGGGATAGGTAATATAGGGATACTCTCCTCCCAGCTGACCAACAGCTTGTCTCCCACTTCTACTTCACGGGATCTCCGATCACATAGAGTGGGTTACCACTATGGACAACTCATGCGGTGGGTCTCAGACCCATTTCCATCGATGCATTATCTATCACATTACGTGATACACTACTAGGAAAAGGCATACTAGTGGCGCACCAGTTTTGCCTACTAATGGCGCACTACTGGTGCGCCACTAGTACCACGCCACTAGTATTTTTTACTAATGGCGCACCACTGATGCGCCATTAGTATCTGGTATACTAATGTCGCATTACGCCGTGCACCATTAGTATAGGCCACCATGCGCCATTAGTATCTGGCATACTAATGGCGCACTGTGGGGTGATGCGTCATTAGTATGAATATTAGGTTTTTTTACTTTTCTGAATTTTGCACGGGTTACAAAATATATTATTGGACAGAATATAGACAACACCCCACATCAAGAGCAGATTCATAGAATACAATAGAAGATTAGTCTCCGAATACAATTCATCATATTAGTCTCCGAATTCAAAAGACCGAACAAAGATAGAATATTACAAGTCACGAGACCGCGAGTAGCGAGTTTGTCGAAAGTAATACTAAGATAGAACATTACAAGTCTCAAACCAACCCTACTTAATTATTCTTAGCACATGATCATCAGTATTAGGCAGGACCTAAATACCCTATTTAAGGTAAAATAACATAAAACAATATAGACCCTGACTCTCCATTATGGAGAATGGAGATCATCCTGTCTCCAATTCTTGCGCTTACCTTCCTTTTGCTTCCAAGAACCTCCTTACGACTGTCCATACATTTTTTCCATCCTTTGATTTTCATGTCTCCACTTCTTTTAGAAATCTCGTATGGACAGTTGAGATTCGTAGGATGACCTGGCTGTATGTTCAAAACATTAAGACTACCTTTCTGATACATCAAATGAGGCACACAATTCTCTGGGATTATCTGTTGAAAAACATAGTAATAACTTCATAGTTACCAATTATGTACTAGTTTTAGAAGTATGCAAAAGATGCACGGATGTCGTAATAGTAAAAATCTTACCAGGGTATCTCCATGGTAGTTACCGTAGTTGAACACATGCACTAGTGGTACGTATTTACCATAATGTTGAGGAGTTTGATTGTGGATATTGTAACTCTCAATGTCAGTACAAAATCCGACCAAATGATTTTTCTCCTTGTAAGTTGTTAATTCGGAGCCATCGGTGTAGTGGGTTTTGTCTACCATCTCCCGCACATTCTTTGAACAATAAAAATAAGCTGTCAATGGAAATAAGGTGTCAACTATTTTGAAATAAACAATATAAATTAGCTAATAACTATGTTTGAGAAACTCACATAGCGGTAGAACTGGAGGCGTATCAACAAGGACCCAAATGTCCATATTGTCTTGGTCGATGTCAGGATTACCAAGATCCATGGTGATAAGCATACCCTCATCAAAACCATACATCTTGCAAAATGCTTCCCAATTTTTGCAACCAAAATGGGTTACGCTCTCAGAATTATACAGATTTACTTCAAAGTCCACATCGTGATGAGTCCTTAGGTGAATTTTCTTTGTTTCAGAAATTTTATGGTCTTTAAAATCCATCCTCTCCAAGACATAGCGTCTTGCATGTCATGGGATAAGCTATACTCGAATTGTAAAAGATGAAAATTACACGTTGAAATAGTTGAAGTCATGCTTAATTATGAAAATAACACTTGTCGTCGTTGTGTACTGTTTCAACTTCGAAGGTCTCCTCGAGCTTAATGCTGAAGCGCCGATCATCGTCCAGGTGAGGCATGTCGCACAGACCTCGATCGTTGTGGCACCAGTCGCACTCCCCGGGAGACTTTCATCGCCCGATGACGATGATGACATATCCTACGTTCATAATTCAAAACTACATCATTTAGGGTTTGTCGACACCGAGGCATCCTAAAAGCTAAGCTTTTATCATTTAGGGTTTTTCAACGCCGAGGCACCCTAAAAGCCTAAGCTTTCATCATTTAGGTTCTTATCGACACCGAGGCACCCTAAAAGCCAAGGTTTTATCATTTAGGGTTTGTCGACGCCGAGGCACCCTAAAAGCCTAAGCTTTCATCATTTAGGTTCTTATCGACACCGAGGCACCCTAAAACCTATGGTTTAATGCAGCAAGAATAAAGGGGCAGTTGATCCTACTTAATTAAGTACTAAGATACCCCGGCCCATGCATTAGTCGCAAGTACCCCATATGTCCTATTTTTAGCGAAGTCATGCTAAAATTCATGGAAAATTTCAGCATGACCTTTGCTGAAAATAGGACATATGGAGTACCCGAATTTGCCGGAACGGAAGTTAATCGACATTCCGGCAAACTCAAGGGCCTCTCAGGGTACCTGCAAAATCATTATCCCCACGTAATGAAGTCGCCAATGGGTCATTTCAGAAGATCACAAGTAGCATCATCACAAGTACAACATCATCACAAGTAGCATCATCAGAAGATCACAAGTATCACACTTTGGTCTTCTAGTTACAAAACAAAACTGACATAATTCTAGATGTCATAATCAGATCAAAATTTCAAACCACACACTTACTTTCAACTATAAAAAACTGACTTGCTGTTAATGAACATTGGCTAAAGATATATAAAACTCCATTGCAAATGTGCCATGTCAATAAAACAACTCATGGAAGTAACTACTAGCAGCATGTCATTATCATGGCAGTCCACTATATATTTTTATGACAAAATACATCATTATCAAGGCACATTATGGCCATTTTCTTACATGATGCTAACTGTACCTAACTGAATTTTTTGACAGTAGGGCACGTTATGGCCATTAGAAGGTTATCCACCTTTGTGAAATTCTGAAGATGCCAAACTACAGTCACCTCAAATCTGTCCTTTGTAAGGTTGACAAGGCAGAATGGCATTACCTCAAACATCATTCGGGAAGCTTGAGGAGGGGTGGTAGTGGAGAGGAGGAACTAATCTGGGACGGCAGTGGAGAGGGCGGCGAGGAGGAGGGGTGGTGACCTTCACGGAGGATCTCTCAACCTCTTTGGAGGAGGGGACCTGCTTCCAAAAGCAAGAAAAACACAATTAATGTGGCTGGCGATCTTACTACCCAAAATCCACACATGGAGGCTGCTGAATTGAAGATAAAATACAGTTAACGGGAGGCATACAAGGAGGAGGACTTACCCTTGTCATTGCCGATGAGCGGCGCCTCCGGGTCACGCCGCCGTCGGGGTGGGGGGCGCAGGGCGCGGGGACGTGAGCGGCGGAGGGGGGAAGGTCCATAGCCCAGCGTCAGCGGCGGCGCCACCGCCGTCGTTCACC
Organism: Triticum aestivum; assembly: GCF_018294505.1. NCBI lineage: Eukaryota > Viridiplantae > Streptophyta > Magnoliopsida > Poales > Poaceae > Triticum > Triticum aestivum. Next base: position 526,189,563 of record NC_057797.1, read on the forward strand.
AAGACGGAGGGGGTAGCGGGGCAGGACCTGATCGAGACGCCGGCGAGGGAGTCGGAGGGGGAGGAGAGCAGGTCGGAGTGCAGTGTCGGCGGCCAAAAGGGGGAGGACAGGCGGCGTCGGCGGCCAAAACCCTAATGTCGGCGGCGAAATGGAGGAGGGAGGCGGCGGGTGGGGCACGAGGCCGAAGGCGACGGACGGGCGGAGGAGGAGGGGGGCTTACGGGCGGAGGAGACCGGGCGGCGGCGCAGTGGGTCGGCGGCGAGGCCCGAGACGGCAAGGCGGGGCGCGGGGGTCGTCGGAGCGGCCGGGTGTGGAGCGAGGGGGGAAGTGAAGGGAGGGACGAAGGGATCGGGCGAATTAGGGGGAAGATTACTAATGGCGCACCCACTGGCGGTGCGCCATTAGCTAGGGAGAAAAAAACTTAGTAATGGCGCACCTGTGGACAGTGCGCCATTACTAGTTTTAACTAGTAATGGCGCACTGTCTACATGATGCGCCATTAGTATGTTTGGAAAAATGAAAAAAAAATGTTACTAGTGGCGCACCATGTATCTAGTGCGCCATTAGTGTCTTCCACACTAATGGCGCACCTGCACATGGTGCGCCACTGCTATATTGTAATGGCGCACCACATGTCAGGTGCGCCATTAGTGTCAATTCCATCTATAGCCCTTTTCCTAGTAGTGATAAGCCCTTTGTGAAGGGATCTGCCAAATTTTTCGACGTTTGGATATAATCCGACGTAATAACTCCGGAGTTCCTCAATTTTCTGATAGATTTTACTCTCCTCTTCACATGCCTTGAGGACTTCATATTGTCCTTAGAACTGTTTAGCTTGACGATCACAGTTTGATTATCACAGCTCATCAGGATAGGGGGAATTGGTTTTTCAACCATAGGTAAGTCCATCAAGAGCTCACGAAGCCACTCTGCTTCAACAATGGTAGTGTCTAATGCTGTGAGTTCTGCTTCCATAGTTGACCTCGTTAAGATGGTCTGCTTGTAAGACTTCCAAGAAACAACGCCACCACCAAGTGTAAAAATATAACCACTTGTGGCCTTAATCTCATCAGCATCAGATATCTAGTTTGAGTCACTATAACCCTCCAGTACCCTTGGATACCCGGTGTAGTGAATCCCATAGCTCGCGGTGCCTTTCAAATAGCGCATAACTCTCTCAAGCGCATGCCAATGATCATCTCCCGGTTTTGACACAAACCGACTCAGCTTGCTAACAACAAACGAGATGTCAGGCCTCGTGGCACTCGCCAAATACATAAGCGAGCCAATAATCTGAGAATACCTCAGTTGATCTCTAGCAATCCGTCGATTATTTCGAAGCAACACACTAGCATCATATGGAGTTGGAGAAGGTGTGCAGTCGCTATACCCAAAACGACTCAAGACCTTTTCCACATAGTGAGACTGAAGTAGTGTGATCCCACCATTCTCATCTCTCAACAGCTTGATGTTTACGATAACATTAGCTACTCCTAGATCCTTCATCTCAAAACAGCGAGATAAGAAATCCTTAACCTCCTTGATTAAATCAAGTTTGGTTCCAAAGATCAATATGTCGTCGACATACAGACAAAGAATAACTCCTTCGCCCCCACCATAGCGATAGTACACGCACTTGTCACCATCGTTTACTACAAAGCCGGCAGCAGTTAATGTTCTTTCGAACTTCTCATGCCACTCCTTAGGAGCTTGTTTAAGGCCATATAAAGACTTTAATAACTTGCACACCTCTCCTTCCTGACCAGGTACTACAAAACCATCTGGCTGATCCATGTAAATTTCCTCCTTCAACTCTCCATTGAGGAAAGCTGTCTTAACGTCCATTTGATGAACAAGAAGACCATGTGAGGCAGCCAGTGATAGTAGCACCCGAATTGTGGTCAGTCTAGCCTCGGGTGAGTAAGTATCAAAGAAGTCTTCACCTTCTTTCTGGGTATAACCCTTGGCCACAAGTCGTGCCTTGTACTTTTCAATCGTACCATCAGGTCTAAGCTTCTTCTTGAACACCCACTTACATCCTACAGGTTTGCACCCATAAGGACGGTCAGTGATCTCCCAGGTACCGTTAGCTAAGATGGAATCCATCTCGCTACGTACAGCTTCCTTCCAGTAGTCAGCATCAGGAGATGCATAGGCTTCTGAAATAGTCCTGGGTGTGTCATCCACGAGGTACACAATGAAATCATCACCAAAGGACTTTGCAGTCCTCTGTCTCTTACTCCTCACAGGAGTTCCATTGTCACCCTCAACAGGATTCTCAACGTGTTCCATCGCAATGGTGGGTTCAGAAATTACAGTGAATTCCTCACTAGATGGAGTAGGTATCTCCTGATTTGATGAACTCAACATATCCTTCATAGGAAATATGTCCTCAAAGAAAGTTGCATCATTCGACTCCATAATCATACCAACATGCATGTCGGATACCTCAGATTTTATTATCAAAAATCTATAGCCGATGCTATGAAAAGCATAGCCCAGAAGAACACAATCCACGGTTTTTGGTCCAAGCTTGCGCTTCTTGGGAATTGGTATATTGACTTTCGCCAAACAACCCCAAGTACGTAGGTAAGAGAGTTTCAACCTTTTCCTTTCCCATTCCTCAAATGGAGTCATGGTCTTATGCTTTGTGGGAACTCGGTTTAGGACATGACACGCAGTCATTAGCGCCTCCCCCACCATTCCTTGGATAGACCCGAAGTGTCTAACATGGTGTTAACCATATCAGTTAGAGTTCGATTCTTTCTTTCAGCTACCCCATTTGACTGGGGTTAGTAGGGAGGCGTCCTCTCATGGATTATACCATGTTCCACACAAAACAGATCAAATTCATTGGAAAAATACTCTCCACCACGATCGGACCTAAGCCGTTTAATTTTCCGATCAAGTTGGTTCTCTGCCTCAGCTTTATAGTTTTTGAAGAAAGTCAAAGCCTCATCTTTTGATTTCAGAAGATACACATAACAATATCTAGTGGAGTCATCAATCAACATCATGAAGTATCTCTTTCCACCTTTTGTCAACACGCCATTCATCTCACAAAGATCAGAATGTATAAGCTCTAGTGGTGCCAAGTCTCTTGCCTGTGCAGTCTTATGGGACTTGCGAGGTTGCTTAGCTTGCACACATACTTGGCACTTAGAGACTTTGACAGTAGAGATTTTCGGAATTAAATTCATATTGGCTAGCCGCGTCATGCAACCAAAGTTAATGTGAAAAAGTCGTGAATGCCAAATATCAGACTCATTGTTGTGGCAAACATTATTAATAACTTTAGTGCAAATATCTGACAAAGACGGGCGGAACAAGCCTCCGCTCCCATAGCCTTTTCCAACAAATTGTCCATACTTAGAAATTACAACTATATTGGATTCAAAAACCAACTTAAAACCATCTCGACATAAACGGGAACGGCTAACGAGATTTTTATTTATGGACGGCACATGATGAGCGTTCTTCAAACGCACAGTCTTCCCCGAAGTAAACTTCAGATCGACCGTACCAACACCTCGAACGATGGCATGTGACCCATTCCCCATCAGCACGGGTGAAGTCCCTGTTGCCTGGTAAGAAGAAAACATGGAGGCATCGGCACAAACATGTACATTGGCACCGGTGTCAATTAACCAATCAGGGGATTGAAATACTGAAAGGATGGTAGGTAAAATACCGTACCCTGATTCCTTCATATCAATATCACCGATGACAACATTAGCGGACTTGCCGCTCTTCTCATGTTCGCGCTCCTCAAAGCGGTTAGGACACTTCAGAGCCCAGTGATTAGGATCACCGCAGACATGGCAAAGTCCTTTCCCCTTCTTATGAGAATTCTTCTTGAAGTTGGTAGAATGTGATGGCTTGTTCTTTGTATCAAACTTGCCTTTGCCCCGAGTTTTGTTCTTATTGTTTTTGAACTTGTTGGGATGGGAGTTCTTCTTCTGTACCATGTGGGCACTAGAACCTCCCTCAGCAACTCGAGCACATGTGTCCTTTGCTCTCGCCTTTTCTTCAACATCAAGAGTATCAATGATATCCGCAACGGAAAACTCCTGTCTCTTGTGTTTCAGGGAAGTAGCAAAATTGTTCCACGGAGGTGGAAGCTTGGAAATGATGCCTCCGGCAACACACACTTGAAGTACTCAAGTTCTTTTGCGAGCGACTGTATCTCATGAGCCTGCTGTACAACAGGGCGCTCATCAGTCATCTTGTAGTCATAGAATTGCTCCATGACGTACAACTCGCTGCCGGCGTCCGAGGCACCAAACTTGGCCTCGAGCGCAGCCCACATGTCCTTGCCGTTGTCAAACGACATATACGAATCCACAATGGAGTCATCAAGAACACTCAGAAGAGCGCCTTTAAAGAGGGTATCGATCTTCTCGAAAGCTTCCAGCAGTGCTGGATTAAGATCGCCCTCAGGCTTGCCCTTGGTGGCATCATAGCAGCCTATGGTCTGAAACCAGTAGACTGCTCTCGTGCGCCACCTCTTATATTGCGCCCGCTTAAAGGCAGGCGGCTTCAGATGCGCAGCAAAACCACTTGGAGTAAATTGCCTATAATCAGGTTTTTGGATTGTTGGAAATATGAGCAAATTACTACGAGATTTAATCCGAATAAATAGGAAATAGATCATGACAGCAATAGCAGAGATTAAACTAATCATGCGAACTAGCATAGTAGATGAACAGATCACATCTAGGGAACATACTAGAAACATGAATTCTACCACGATCTCGAACAGGAAGGATAGAATCACATATGGTGCAGCGGGAGCAGCACCGCCGGTGTTGACATTGTCGCCCATGTCCTCGAGGATGAGGTTGCCGAGGTCGGGGAAGAAGTCGTCGTTCGTGAAGTCGTCGCTGCCAGCAGTCGCGCGAGTGCGCTCCCCAAAAACCTGATCGCCCCTCTCCCGTACAGGATCACGAGAGGCGGGGTTTCGGAGGCCTGCTGTCCCTTCTCTCGGTGCACGCCGAAAGGAGGGATGGAGAAGACTTTCTTGGTGACGCAATGATCTGGAACGGTGGTGAGAAACCATACGAAGCGGCGGCGGCTAGGGTAGACGTCTGCCTGACTATATAGTGCAGGCCAGGTAGGTCGTGGGAGTAAACCCCACGTCCGAGTCGTCACGATCCAAAAGAAACAGCGCCACCACCAAGTGTAAAAATATAAACACTTGTGGCCTTAATCTCATGCAAGGAAGTGCCTCCTTATTACGCACAAAAAAAATGAATACTCCCCCTGCTAGCTGGGACCCAGTATAGTGGGCCTACTAAGTTGACGGGGACGAAGGGCTTTGTCAACTTAGTCAATATGCACGATTCTAGCTCGAATGACTGTATGATGTCCATCCAACGGCCGTAGTGCTTCTTCAACCTCTGGTCTTCTTGCTCCAGCCGCCCAAAGCAGTGCCAGTCGTGCCGCCTGCTCCTGCCTCCCATGGTCGGCTGTGCTACCGCGGAGGCCTCACCGCCCCCATACTACTCCCACCGCTGGCCAGGCCATCTCTCCACTCCACTCACCCACACCCCCTGTTATTCTACAGCGACGATAGCGCAGCCGAACCAGTGAACCCTCGTACTCCTCTCCACATGGGCATCCACTGCCGTGTCTTTCCCGGCTCCGCGTCGTCCCCTTCCTACGCCTCGCCGTCGTCCACCGCCGTGGTGCTGTCGGCGCGGCGTGGTCGATGTGGTCAATGACCGAATTCCATCGGAAGAATAATGTACGTGGAGAGGCTGACAGCTGGGTCCACGGCAGCCGCAAGGAAGTGCGTCCTTATTACGCGGAAAATAATTATTCCTCCACCTGACAGCAGGGACCCACCGGACGCCCACCAGTATATCGCGAAAAAAACATTTGCCCCTGACTGCTGGGACCCAGCCGATGGGCCACCGTATTTCGCGAAAAAACGTTCCCCCTGCTGTCAGCTCAGACCCACCGGAAGTGCCTCCTTATTACGCACAAAAAAATGAATACCCCCTGCTAGCTGGGACCCACCTTGGTGGGAGGCTGACTTGTGGGCCTACTAAGTTGACGGGGACGGAGGGCTTTGTCAACTTAGTCAATATGCACGATTCTAGCTCCAGTGACCGTATGATGTCCATCCAACGGCTGTAGTGCTTCTTCAATCTCTGGTATTTTTGCTCTAGCCGCCCAAACCAGCGCCGGTCGTGCCTCGTGCTCCTGCCTCCCGTGGCCGGCTGCGATGCGGCGGAGGCCTCACCGCCCCCTACTACTCCCACCGCTGGCCAGGCCATCCCTCTACTCACCCACACCCCCTGTTATTCTGCGGCGACGGCCGCCTCACACCGCAGCGAACCAGTGAACCCTCGTACTCCTCCACGCGTGGGAATCCACTGTCGCGTGTTCCCCGGATCCGCGTCGTCCCCTTCCTAGGCCTCGCCATCATCCATCGCCCCAGTGCTCTCGGCGCGGCGTGGTCAACGTGGTCAAGGAACGGCTTCCATCAGACGTGGACTGTACGTGGAGAGGCTGACAGCTGGGTCCACGGCCGCAGCAAGGAAGTGCCTCCTTATTACGTGCAAAATAATTATTCCTCCACCTGACAACGGGGACCCACCGGACGGGCCACCATATTTCACAAAAAAAATGTTTGCCCCTGACTGCTGGGACCCACCAGCTACATCTTCGCATGCAAGGAAGTGCCTGACAGTCGGGACCCACCTGGTCGAAGCGTACGTAGCGTTGTCATTCTGGTCGCGAATGTGTACGTACATATTGGTGGATGTAGAGGCGCGCACGTGTCGTAGTAGAGGCGCGCACGTAGCATGTACACGTACGTACAGCGGCTAGGGTACAAGAAAGAAAATACGGCCACGTATGCGTACATACGGGCGGGGTCTCCAACGCTTACTCGCGCATACGTACGGCCAGGGCTCGTGTACATGGCTAGGTCAGAACGGAGAAAGAGTGTCATCGTCGTGTTCATGGGGAGGCAACGGAATGCGTCGTGTTCATGGGGAGGCAATAGAATGCGTCGTGTTCATGGGGAGGCAACGGAACGCGTGGGAGCCAACCGGCTGGGTCGAAACGGAATGCGTGGTCGTGTTCATCAGGAGGTCTTGGACGGAACAGGCGATGGAAACGAGGCCTGGTGTACCGCAAAACGGAGGAAACGGCCTTGTGTTCGACTGGCTACATTCGAAACGGGATCCTGTTCATCGGGAGGGGTCTGGCGTACACAAAACGGAGGAAACGGACCTCCTACGGTCGAAACGAGGGTCCTGTTGATCGGGAGGGGTGTGGCGTACCGCAAAACGGACGAAACGGACTTGTGTTGGAGCGCTACGGTCGAAACAATGGTCCTGTTCATCGGGAGGGGTGTGGTGTACCGCAAAACGGGACTCCATGGGATACTGTTCATCTCCACCGTCGACCCCCTCCAGCCTCCACGAGCTACTGTTCATCCACCGTCGACCTCCTCCAGCCTTCACCTGCGAATGTTCATCCACGGGCTCCTGTTCATCCAGTCTCCACCGCGCGCTACTCCACTGGCTACTGTTCAACCAGCCCTCTCCACGGGCTCCTGTTCAACCACCCCTCCATGGGCTACTGTTCATCCTGCCCTCCACTATCTACTGTTCATCCTGCCCTCCACGGGGTGGTCCTGTTCATCCAGCCCTGCACGGGGTCCTGTTCATCCAGCCCCAACCGGCTCGATTGATCGGGGTCCTGTTCATCCAGAGGCAATACCACGGGGTCTTGTTCATCCACCCCCACCGGGAACTGTTCATCCAAACCCCCCGCAACGCTCACTGTTCATTCAGGGCAGCATCGATCGGCTTCAGTTAGCAGCAGTAGCAAAGAAATCGCTCGATCGGGTTCAGTTAACAGCCATCGATCGATCGCTCGGGTTCAGTAACGCGTAGCCTGCAGTGCAATCGCTCAGGTTCAGTTAGAGGCCAATGCCTCACTCGGGTTCAGTTAGAGCCAACGCCTCGCACACACGCGCGTATGTGTACGAGAGAAGCGCGCATCGCTCGCCCCCCGACCTCCCACCATAACCGGGAACTCCCCGAAATTTTCCTCCCCCTCGCTTCTACCATTGTTTTTCCGTCATGGATGGCCCAAAGAATGTCATGCAGTTGCGTCTCCGGCCCGCCCAGGACGAAAAGCCCATTTTCTGTCATGATTTTTTGTCATAGAAGTAGGAGCCCACCACATCTATGATGATACCGGGTTTTTTCACAATTATCGTCATAGAAGTGTCATATGTATGTCAGAAAAAAAAATCGTTCAGCCCAAAATGTCACGGATGTGTATTTTTTTTGTAGTGCTTTGGGAAGACTTGGGTGAAGTCTTTGCGATCGTGCTGTAAAAAACAGAAACTTTTGCGTTCACGAGATTAGTTGCCATTTTTTTACTAAAGAGTGCGATTAGGTTGATTCTTTTTGCAGATGATTAATAGACAAATTCCTCAGGTCCACCAATTTATTTCAGAATTTTTGGAGTGACAAAAGTATTCTAAACCTCCAGATTACTATAGATTGTTCTGTTTTTGACAGATTCTATTTTCATTGTGTTGTTTGCTTATTTTGATGAATCTATGAGTAGTATCGGAGGGTATGAACCATAGAGAAGTTGGAATACAGTAGATATTACACCAATATAAATTTAGAATGAATTCACAACAGTACCAAAAGTGGTGATTTATTTTCTTATACTAATGGAGCTTATGAGTTTTCTGTTAAGTTTTGTGTTGTGAAGTTTTCAAGGTTTGGGAGAAGATTCGATGGACTATGGAATAAGGAGTGGCAAGAGACTAAGCTTGGGGATGCCCAAGGCACCCAATGTAGTATTAAAGGACAACCAAGAGCCTAAGCTTGGGGATGCCCCGGATGGCATCCCCTCTTTCGTCTTCATTCATCGGTAACTTTACTTTGAGCTATATTTTTATTCACCACATGATATGTGTTTTGCTTGGAGCGTCATTTTATTTTCTTTTGTTTTGCTTGCTGTTTGAATAAAATACCAAGATCTAAAATTCTTAAATGTTAGAGAGTCTTCACATAGTTACATAATTATTTGACTACTCATTGATCTTCACTTATATCTTTCGGAGTAGTTTGTCATTTGCTCTAGTGCTTCACTTATATCTTCTTAGAGCATGGTGGTGGTTTTATTTTGAAGAAATTGTTAAACTCCCATGCTTCACTTATATTATTTTAAGAGTATTTAGATAAGCATGGTAGTTTTCTTTGGTTATGAAACTAGTCCTAATATGATGGGCATCCAAGATGGGTATAATAAAAACTTTCATATAGAGTGCATTGAATACTATGAGAAGTTTGATACTTGATGATTGTTATGAAGATGGTGATATTAGAGTCATGCTAGTTGAGTAGTTGTGAATTTGAGAGATACTTGTGTTAAAGTTTGTGATTCCCGTAGCATGCACATATGGTGAACCGTTATGTGATGAAGTCGGAGCATGATTTTTTATTGATTGTCTTCCTTATGAGTGGCGGTCGGGGATGAGCGATGGTCTTTTTCCTACCAATCTATCCCCCTAGGAGCATGCACGTAGTATTTCGTTTTGGTAACTAATAGATTTTTGCAATAAGTACGTGAGTTCTTTATGACTAATGTTGAGTCCATGGATTATACGCACTCTCACCCTTCCACCATTGCTAGCCTCTCTTGTGCCGCGCAAATTTCGCCGGTGCCATACACCCACCATTACCTTCCTCAAAACAGCCATCATACCTACCTATTATGGCATTTCCATAGCCATTCCGAGATATATTGCCATACAACTTTCCACCATTCCGTTTATTATGACACGCTCCATCATTGTCATATTGCTTTGCATGATCATGTAGTTGACATCGTATTTGTGGCAAAGCCACCGTCCATAATTCTTTCATACATGTCACTCTTGATTCATTGCACATCCCAGTACACCGCTGGAGGCATTCACATAGAGTCATATTTTGTTCTAAGTATCGAGTTGTAATTCTTGAGTTGTAAGTAAATAAAAGTGTGATGACCATCATTATTAGAGCATTGTCCCATGTGAGGAAAGGATGATGGAGACTATGATTCCCCCACAAGTCGGGATGAGACTCCGGACAAAAAATAAAAAAAGGGAAAAGGGGCCATAAAAAAGAGAAGGCCCAAAAATACAAAAAAAGGGAGAGAAAAAGAGAGAAGGGGCAATGCTACTATCCTTTTACCACACTTGCGCTTCAAAGTAGCACCATGATCTTCATGATAGAGAGTCTCCTATGTTGTCGCTTTCATATACTAGTGGGAATCTTTCATTATAGAACTTGGCTTGTATATTCCAATGATGGGCTTCCTCAAAATTCCCTAGGTCTTCGTGAGCAAGCGAGTTGGATGCACATCCACTTAGTTTCTTTTTGAGCTTTCATACTCTTATAGCTCTAGTGCATCTGTTGCATGGCAATCCCTACTCACTCACATTGATATCTATTGATGGGCATCTCCATAGCCCGTTGATACGCCTAGTTGATGTGAGACTATCATCTCCTTTTTGTCTTCTCCACAACTACCATTCTATTCCACCTATAGTGCTATGTCCATGGCTCACGCTCATGTATTGCGTGAAGATTGAAAAGTTTAAGAACATCAAAAGTATGAAACAATTGCTTGGCTTGTCATCGGGGTTGTGCATGATTTAAATATTTTGTGTGATGAAGATAGAGCATAGCCAGACTATATGATTTTGTAGGGATAGCTTTCTTTGGCCATGTTATTTTGAGAAGACATGATTACTTTGTTAGTATGCTTGAAGTATTATTATTTTTATGTCAATATTAAACTTTTGTCTTGAATCTTTCGGATCTGAATATTCTTGCCACAATAAAGAAGATTACATTGATAAATATGTTAGGTAGCATTCCACATCAAAAATTCTGTTTTTATCATTTACCTACTCGAGGACGAGCAGGAATTAAGCTTGGGGATGCTTGGTACGTCTCCAACGTATCTATAATTATTGATTGTTCCATGCTATTATATTATCCATCTAGGATGTTTTATGTGCATTTATATGGTATTCTATATGATTTTTGGGACTAACCTATTAACCTAGAGCCAAGTGCCAGTTTCTGTTTTTCCTTGTTTTTGAGTATCATAGAAAAGGAAAACCAAATGGAGTCCAATTGACCTGAAATTTCACGGAGATCATTTTTGGACCAGAAGAAGCCCACGGAGTACCGGAGATGGGCCAGAAGAGTCCGGAGGCCACCACGAGGGTGGGGCGCGCCCTACCCCCTGGCTGCGCCCCCTACCTCATGGCCGCCTCGGGGACCCCCCTGACTTGTTCCCGACTCCAACACCTCTTATATATACCTAAACTTCCAGAAAGAAACCTAGATCGGGAGTTCCGCCACTGCAAGCCTCTGTAGCCACCGAAAATCAATCTAGACCCGTTCCGGCACCCTGTTGGAGGGGGGAATCCCTCTCCGGTGGCCATCTTCATCACCCCGGCACTCTCCATGACAAGGAGGGAGTAGTTCACCCTCGGGGCTGAGGGTATGTACCAGTAGAAACTTTGGGGCACTCTTTGAAGTTCTTTGTGTTGGTTGAATAGATGAATATGAGATTGTGTGATGCTTATCGTATAATCATACCCACGGATACTTGAGGTGACATTAGAGTATTTAGGTGACATTAGGGTTTTGGTTGATTTGTGTCTTAAGGTGTTATTCTAGTACGAACTCTATGATAGATCGAACGGAAAGAATAGCTTCATGTTATTTTACTACGGACTCTTGAATAGATCGATAAGAAAGAATAACTTTGAGGTGGTTTCGTACCCTACAATAATCTCTTCGTTTGTTCTCCGTTATTAGTGACTTTGGAGTGACTCTTTGTTGCATGTTGAGGGATAGTTATATGATCCAATTATGTTATTATTGTTGAGAGAACTTGCACTAGTGAAAGTATGAACCCTAGGCCTTTTTTCAGCGCATTGCAATACCGTTTTCGCTCACTTTTATCATTAGTTACCTTGCTGTTTTTATATTTTCAGATTACAAAAGGCTATATCTACCATCCGTATTGCACTTGTATCACCATCTCTTCGCCGAACTAGTGAACCTATACAATTTACCATTGTATTGGGTGTGTTGGGGACACAAGAGACTCTTTGTTATTTGGCTGCAGGGTTGTTTGAGAGAGACCATCTACATCCTACGCTCCCACGGATTGATAAACCTTAGGCCATCCACTTGAGGGAAATTGCTACTGTCCTACAAACCTCTTCACTTGGAGGCCCAACAACGTCTACAAGAAGAAGGTTGTGTAGTAGACATCATAGACTGAAAGCGAAAGCGTTTAGTAACGCGGTTGATGTAGTCGAACTTCTTCACTATCCAACCGATCCAAGCACCGAACGTACGGCACCTCCGCGTTCAGCACATGTTCAGCTCGATGACATCCCTCGATCTCTTGATCCAGTTAAGGATGAGGGAGAGTTCCGTCAGCACGATGGTGTGGCGACGGTGATGATGAAGTTACTGGTGCAGGGCTTCGCCTAAGAACTACGACGATATGACCGAGGTGTGTAACTGTGGAGGGGGGCACCGCACACTGTTAAGAGAAACTTGTATGTTCTAGGATGCCCCCTACCCCCGTATATAAAGGAGGGGAGGGGAGGACGGCCGGCCCTCCTAGGGAGCACCAGGAGAGGGGAATCCTACTAGGACTCCAAGTCCTAGTAGGTTTCCACCTAAGGAAGAGGGGGAAGAAGGAAGGGAGAGAGGGAAGGGAAGGAAAGTGGGGCGCCACCCCCTTCCCCTGGTCCAATTCAGACCCAAGGGGGTGGGGCGGCCAGCCCCTTGTGGCCCTTCCTCTCTTCCCACTAAGGTCCATGAAGGCCCATTAGTTCCCCGGGGGGTTCCGATAACCCTCCGGCACTCCGATATCCGGTACCTTTCGAAAATCATCCGGTGTCCGAATAACATCGTCCAATATATCAATATTTATGTCCCAGCCATTTCGAGACTCCTCGTCATGTCCGTGATCTCATCCGGGACTCCGAACAAACTTCGGTCATCAAATCACATAACTCATAATACAAATCATCATCGAACATTAAGTGTGCGGACCCTACGGGTTTGAGAACTATGTAGACATGACTGAGGCACATCTCCGGTCAATAACCAATAGCGGAACCTGGATGCTCATATTGGTTCCTACATATTCTATGAAGATATTTATCGGTCAAACCGCATAACAACATACGTTGTTCCCTTTGTCATCGGTATGTTATTTGCCCGAGATTCGATCGTCGGTATCATCATACCTAGTTCAATCTCGTCATCGACAAGTCTCTTTACTCGTTCTGTAATGCATCATCCCGTGACTAACTCATTAGTCACATTGCTTGCAAGGCTCATAGTGATGTGCATTACCGAGAGGGCCCGGAGATACCTCTCTGATACACGGGGTGACAAATCCTAATCTCGATCTATGCCAACTCAACAAACACCATCGGAAACACCTGTAGAGCATCTTTATAATCACCCAGTTATGTTGTGACGTTTGATAGCACACAAGGTGTTCCTCTGGTATTCGGGAGTTGCATAATCTCATAGTCAGAGGAACGTGTATAAGTCATGAACAAAGCAATAGCAATAAAACTAAACAATCATTATGCTAAGCTAACGGATGGGTCTTGTCCATCACATCATTCTCTAATGATGTGATCCCTTTCATCAAATGACACCACATGTCTATGGCTAGGAAACTTAACCATCTTTGATTAACGAGCTAGTCAAGTAGAGGCATACTAGGGATACTCTGTTTGTCTATGTATCCACACATGTACTAAGTTTCCAGTTAATACAATTCTAGCATGAATAATAAATATTTATCATGATATAAGGAAATATAAATAACAACTTTATTATTGCCTCTAGGGCATATTTCCTTTAGTCTCCCACTTGCACTAGAGTCAATAATCTAGATTACATAGTAATGATTCTAACACCCATTGAGTCTTGGTGCTGATCAAGTTTTGCTCGTAAGAGAGGCTTAGTCAACGGGTCTGCAACATTGAGATCCGTATGTATCTTGCAAATCTCTATGTCTCCCTCCTTGACTTGATCGCGGATGGAATTGAAGCCACTCTTGATGTGTTTGGTTCTCTTGTGAAATATGGATTCCTTTGCCAAGGCAATTGCACCAGTATTGTCACAAAAGATTTTCAATGGACCCGATGCACTAGGTATTACACCTAGATCGGATATGAACTCCTCCATCCAGACTCCTTCATTTGCTGCTTCTGAAGCAGCTATGTACTCTGCTTCACACGTAGATCCCGCCACGACGCTCTGCTTAGAACTGCACCAACTGACAGCTCCACCATTCAATAAAAATACGTATCCGGTTTGTGACTTAGAGTCATCCGGATCAGTGTCAAAGCTTGCATCAACGTAACCGTTTATGATGAGCTCTTTTTCACCCCCATAAACGAGAAACATAACCTTAGTCCTTTTCAGGTATTTCAGGATGTTCTCGACCGCTGTCCAGTGATCCACTCCTAGATTACTTTGGTACCTCCCTGATAAACTAATAGCAAGGCACACATCAGATCTGGTACACAACATTGCATACATGATAGAACCTATGGCTGATGCACAGGGAATGACTTTTATTTTCTCTCTATCTACTACAGATCGGGTATTGAGTCTGACTCAACTTCACACCTTGTAACATAGGCAAGAATCCTTTCTTTGACTGATCCATTTTGAACTTCTTCAAAACTTTATTAAGGTATGTGCTTTGTGAAAGTCCAATTAAGCGTCTTGATCTATCTCTATAGATCTTGATGCCTAATATATAAGCAGCTTCATCGAGGTCTTTCATTCAAAAATTCTTATTCAAGTATCCTTTTATGCTATTCAGAAAATTTAGTATCATTTCCGATCAACAATATGTCATCCACATATAATCAGAAATGCTACAGAGCTCCCACTCACTTTCTTGTAAATACAGGCTTCTCCAAAAGTCTGTATAAAACCATATGCTTTGATCACACTATCAAAGCGTATATTCCAACTCCGAGAGGCAAGGATCGCTGGAGCTTGCACACTTTGTTAGCACCTTTTGGATCGACAAAACCTTCTGGTTGCATCATATACAACTCTTCTTTAATATATCCATTAAGGAATGCAGTTTTGACATCCATTTGCCAAATTTCATAATCATAAAATGCGGCAATTGCTAACATGATTCAGACAGACTTAAGCATCGCTACGGGTGAGAAGGTCTCATCGTAGTCAACTCCTTGAACTTGTCGAAAACCTTTCACAACAAGTCGAGCTTTGTAGACAGTAAAGTTACCGTCGGCGTCAGTCTTCTTCTTGAAGATCCATTTATTCTCTATTGCTTGCCGATCATCGGGCAAGTCAACCAAAGTCCATACTTTTGTCCTCATACATGGATCCCATCTCAGATTTCATGGCCTCAAGCCATTTCGCGGAATCTTGGCTCATCATCGCTTCCTCATAGTTCGTAAGTTCGTCATGGTCAAGTAACATGACCTCCAAAATAGGATTACCGTACCACCCTGGTGCGGATCTTACTCTGATTGACCTATGAGGTTCGGTAGTAACTTGATCAGAAGTTTCATGATCATCATCATTAGCTTCCTCACTAATTGGTGTAGGAATCACTGGAACTAATTTCTGTGATGGACTACTTTCCAATTAGGGAGAAGGTACAATTACCTCATCAAGTTATACTTTCCTCCCACTCACTTCTTTCGAGAGAAACTCCTTCTCTAGAAAGGATCCATTCTTAGCAACAAATATCTTGCCTTCGGATCTGTGATAGAAGGTGTACCCAACAGTTTCCTTTGGGTATCCTATGAAGACACATTTCTCTGATTTGGGTTTGAGCTTATCAGGTTGAAGCTTTTTCACATAAGCATCACAACCCCAAACTTTAAGAAATGACAACTTGGGTTTCTTGCCAAACCATAGTTCATATGGTGTCGTCTCAACGGATTTATATGGTGCCCTATTTAGTGAATGCAGCCGTCTCTAAAGCATAACCCCAAAACGATAGTGGTAAATCAGTAAGAGGCATCATAGATCGCACCATATCTAATAAAGTGCGGTTACGATGTTCAGACACACCATTACGTTGTGGTGTTCTAGGTGGCGTGAGTTGCGAAACTATTCCGCATTATTTCAAATGAAGACCAAACTCATAACTCAAATATTCACCTCCACGATCAGATCGTAGAAACTTTATTTTCTTGTGACGATGATTTTCCACTTCACTCTGAAATTCTTTCAACTTTTCAAATGTTTCAGACTTATGTTTCATCAAGTAGATATACCCATGAGGCATGGTTCACAAGCATCAAGTGATTCCAAAAGCCCATCAGTATGAAGTTTCTTCATGCGCTTTACACCAATATGACCTAAACGGCAGTGCCAAATAAGTTGCACTATCATTATTAAACTTGTATCTTTTGGCTTCAATACTATGAATATGTGTATCACTACTATCGAGATTCAATAAAAATAGACCACTCATCAAGGGTGCATGACCATAAAAGATATTACTCATATAAAGAACAACCATTATTCTCTGATTTATATGAATAACCGTCTCGCATCAAACATGATTCAGATATAATGTTCATGCTTAATGCTGACACCAAATAACAATTATTCAGGTCTAAAACTACCCCCGAAGGTAGATGTTGAGTAGCATGCCGATGGCGATTACATCGACTTTGGAACCATTTCACACGCGCATCGTCACCTCGTCCTTAGCCAATCTTCGTTTAATCCGTAGCCCCTATTTCGAGTTGCAAATATGAGCAACAGAACCAGTATCAAATACTCAGGTGCTACTACGAGCATTAGTAAGGTACACATCAATAACATGTATATCAAATATACCTTTCACTTTGACATCCTTCTTATCCGCCAAATACTTGGGGCAGTTCCGCTTCAAGTGACCAGTCCCTTTGCAGTAGAAGCACTCAGTCTTAGGCTTAGGTCCAGACTTGGGCTTCTTCACTTGAGCAGCAACTTGCTTGCCGTTCTTCTTGAAGTTCCCCTTCTTCCCTTTGCCCTTCTTCTTGAAACTAGTGGTCTTGTTAACCATCAACACTTGATGCTCCTTCTTGATTTCTACCTCCACAGTCTTTAGCATTGCGAAGAGCTCGGGAATTGTCTTATCCATCCCTTGCATATTATAGTTCATCACGAAGCTTTTGTAGCTTGGCGGCAGTGATTGAAGAACTTTTTCAATGACACTATCATCAGGAAGATTAACTCCCAGTTCAGTCAAGTGGTTGTGGTGTATATGTTCACTGACAGAACTATTCTCCTCCATCTTGCAGTTATAGAACTTATTGGAGACTTCATATCTCTCAATTTGGGCATTTGCTTGAAATATTAACTTCAACTCCTGGAACATCTCATATGCTCCATGAAGTTCAAAACGTTGTTGAAGTCCTGATTCTAAGCCGTAAAGCATGGCACACCGAACTATTGAGTAGTCATCAGCTTTGCTCTGCCAGACGTTCATAACATTTGGTGTTGCTCCTGCAGCGGGCTTTGCACCTAGCGTTGCTTCCAGGATGTAATTCTTCTGTGTAGCAATGAGGATAATCCTCAAGTTACGGACCGAGCCCGTGTAATTGCTACCATCATCTTTCAACTTAGCTTTCTCTAGGAACGCATTAAAATTCAAAGGAATGGTAGCACGGGCCATTTATCTACAACAACACAGACATGCAAAATACTATCAGGTACTAAGCTCATGATAAATTAAAGTTCAATTAATCATATTACTTAAGAACTCTCACTTAGATAGACATCTCTTTAGTCATCTAAATGATCAAGTGATCCATATCAACTAAACCATGTCCGATCATCACATGAGATGGAGTAGTTTTCTATGGTGAACACCACTATGTTGATCATATCTACTATATGATTCGTGTTCGACCTTTTGATCTCAGTGTTCCGAGGCCATATCTGCATATGCTAGACTCGTCAAGTTTAACCCGAGTATTCTGCGTGTGCAAAACTGGCTTGCACCCGTTGTATGTGAACATAGAGCTTATCACACCTGATCATCACGTGGTGTCTCGGCACGACAAACTGTAGCAATGGTGCATACTCAGAGAAAACACTTATACCTTGAAATTTAGTGAGAGATCATCTTATAATGCTACCACCGTACTAAGCAAAATAAGATGCATAAAAGATAAACATCACATGCAATCAAAATAAGTGATATGATATGGCCATCATCATCTTGTGCCTTTGATCTCCATCTCCAAAGCACCGCCATGATCACTATCGTTACCGGCTTGACACCTTGATCTCCATCGTAGCATCGTTGTCGTCTCGCCAACTATTGCTTCTACGACTATCGCTATAGCTTAGTGATAAAGTAAAGCAATTACATGGCGATTGCACTTCATACAATAAAGTGACAACCATATGGCTCGTGCCAGTTGCCGATAACTGTTACAAAACATGATCTTCTCATAAAACAATTTATCATCATGTCTTGACCATATCACATCACAACAAGCCCTGCAAAAACAAGTTAGACGTCCTCTACTTTGTTGTTGCAAGTTTTACGTGGCTGCTATGGGCTTCTAGCAAGAACCGTTATTACCTATGCATCACAACCACAACAATTTTTCATCAAGTGTGTTGTTTTAACTTTCAACAAGGACCGAGCGTAGTCAAACTCGATTCAACTAAAGCTGGAGAAACAGACACCCGCTAGCCACATGTGTGCGAAGCACGTCGGTAGAACCAGTCTCATGAACGCGGTCATGTATTGTCGGTCCCGGCCGCTTCATCCAACAATACCGCCGAATCAAAGTAAGACGTTGCTGGTAAGCAGTATGACTATTATCGCCCCCAACTCATTGTGTTCTACTCGTGCATATAATATCTACGCATAAACCTGGCTTAGATGCCACTGTTGGGGACACACTATTTCAAAAATTATCTTATGATCACGCAAGATCTATCTAGGAAATGCATAGCAACGAGAGGGGAGAGTGTGTCCACGTACCCTCGTAGACCAAAAGCGGAAACGTTTAGTAACGCAGTTGATGTAGTCGAACGTCTTCGCGATCCAACCGATCCAAGCACCGAATGTATGGCACCTCTGCGTTAAGCACACGTTCAGCTCGATGATGTCCCTCGATCTCTTGATCCAGTTGAGGACAAGGGAGAGTTCCGTTAGCATGACGGCGTGGCGACGGTGATGATGAAGTTACCGACGCAGGGCTTTGCCTAAGCACTACGATGATATGACTGAGGTGTGTAACTATGGAAGGGGGCACCGCACACGGTTAAGAGAAACTTGTGTGTTCTAGGGTGCCCCCCTACCCCCGTATATAAAGGAGGGGAGGGGAGGTCGGCCGGCCCTCCTAGAGCGCGCCAGGAGAGGGGAATCCTACTAGGACTCCAAGTCCTAGTAGGTTTCCACCTAAGGAAGAGGGGGAAGAAGGAAGGAAGAGAGGGAAGGGAAGGAAAGGGGGGTGCCGCCCCTTCCCCTAGTCAAATTCGGGCCCAAGGGGGGGCGGCCAGCCCCTTGTGGCTCTTCCTCTCTTACCATGAAGGCCCATTAGTCCCCCCCCCTGGGGGGGGGGGTCCGATAACCCTCCGGCACTCCGATAATTATCTGGTACCTTTCGAAACTCATCCGGTGTCCGAATAACATCGTCCAATATATCAATCTTTATGTCTCGACCATTTTGAGACTCCTCATCATGTCCGTGATCTCATTCGGGACTCCGAACAAACTTCAGTCATCAAATCACATAACTCATAATACAAATCGTTATCGAACATTAAGCGTGCGGACCCTACGGGTTCGAGAACTATGTAGACATGACCGAGACACATCTCCGGTCAATAACCAATAGCGAAACCTGGATGCTCATATTGGTTCCTACATATTCTATGAAGATCTTTATTGGTCAAACCGCATAACAACATACATTGTTCCCTTAGTCATCGGTATGTTAATTGCCCGAGATTCGATCGTCTGTATCATCATACCTAGTTCAATCTCGTCACCGACAAGTCTCCTTACTCATTCCGTAATGCATCATCCCGTGACTAACTCATTAGTCATTGCTTGCAAGGCTCATAGTGATGTGCATTACCGAGAGGGCCCAAAGATACCTCTCCGATACACGGAGTCAAAAATCCTAATCTCAATCTATGCCAACTCAACAAACACCATCGAAGACACCTGTAGAGCATCTTTATAATCACCCAGTTGCGTTGTGACGTTTGATAGCACACAAGGTGTTCCTCCGGTATTCAGGAGTTGCATAATCTCATAGTTAGAGGAACATGTATAAGTCATGAAGAAAGCAATAGTAATAAAACTAAACGATCATTATGCTAAGCTAACGGATGGGTCTTGTCCATCACATCATTCTCTAGTGATGTGATCCCTTTCATCAAATGACAACACATGTCTATGGCTAGGAAACTTAACCATCTTTGATTAATGAGCTAGTCAAGTAGAGGCATACTAGGGACACTCTATTTGTCTATGTATCCACACATGTACTAAGTTTCCAGTTAATACAATTCTAGCATGAATAATAAACATTTATCATGATATAAGGAAATATAAATAACAACTTTATTATTGCCTCTAGGGCATATTTCCTTCATGCGTGGCGCCACTCCGGCTCGCCGTCCGAGAGGAAATCAATCTATTTAACCCAACGGAGTCCCGCAACACTAGTCAATCCACCTCCTCCCTCTCCGTGTCGCCAGTCCGAGCCCATCCACCTCCTCCCTCTCCCGCTCCGGCGCTCCACCATGGTCCAGAGTAAGATCACCTACTACGCAATGCTCACGCCGGAGCACCGCGCCGAGATCCAGCAGGAGAACCGGGCGAGACAATCCACGCGCGTAATCCGCACTGCTGTCGGGCTGCCTCCGAACTCGTCGGAGCCGAAGGAGGAGGAGGAGCAACCGAGGCAGGAGGAGGATGTAACGCCCTCGATGCGGCTATATCTCCTACGTGTCGAAGCATGACTTAGAGGCATAACCGCATTGAAAGCAATGCCGCAAGTAAGGTAATCTTCACAACAACCCATGTAAATAAATAAAAGGGGAAAAGATACATAGTTGGCTTACACTCGCCATGTCACACAAATACATGAATAACATTACATTCATCCAATACACTCATGTCCGACTACGGTACCAAAATAAAGATCAACCCCCACATGCGACAAGGTCCCCGATCGCCCCAACTAGGCACCACTACTGATCATCTGGGGAAGACACATAGTAACGACGAGAGTCTTCATCGAACTCCCACTTGAGCTCAAGCGCATCGTCTGGAGCGGTATCATCGGTCCCTGCATCTGGTTTGGAAGTAATCTGTGAGTCACGGGGACTCAGCAATCTCGCACCCTCACGATCAAGACTATTTAAGCTTATAGGTAAGACAAGGTATGATGTGGAGCTACAGCAAGCGACTAGCATATATGGTGGCTAACATACGCAAATGAGAGCGAGAAGAGAAGGCAAAAGCACGGTCGAACAACTATGATCAAGAAGTGATCCTAGAACAACCTATGTCAAGCATTACACCAACACCGTGTTCACTTCCCGAACTCCGCCGAGAAGAGACCATCACGGTTACACACGCGGTTGATGCATTTTAGTAAAGTTAAGTTTCAGGTTATCTACAACCGGACATTAACAAATTCCCATTTGTCCATAACCGCGGGCACGACTGTCGAAAGTTCAAATCCCTGCAGGGGAGCCCAACTTAGCCCATCACAAGCTCTTACGGTCAACGAAGGATATGCCTTCTCCCAAGACAATCCGATCAGACTCAGCATCCCGGTTACAAGACATCCTCGATAATGGTAAAACAAGTACAACAACACCGCCCGAATGTGCCGACAAATCCCGATAGGAGCTACACATATCTCGTTCTCAGGGCACACTCAGATAGGTCAAGCTACGAGTAAAACCAACCCTCGAGTTTCCCCGAGGTGGCCCCGCAAGCTGCCCAGTTCGGACCAACAATCAGAGGAGCACTGGCCCAGGGGGGGTTAAATAAAGATGACCCTTGGGCTCCGGAAACCCAAGGGAAAAAGAGGCTAGGTGGCAAATGATAAAACCAAGGTTGGGCATTGCTGGAGGAGTTTTATTCAAGGTGAACTGTCAAGGGGTTCCCATTATAACCCAACCGTGTAAGGAACGCAAAATCCGGGAACATAACACCGGTATGACGGAAACTAGGGCGGCAAGAGTGGAACAAAACACTAGGCAAAAGGCCGAGCCTTCCACCCTTTACCAAGTATATAGGTGCATTAAGATAAACAAGATAATATTGTGATATCCCAACAATAAACAATGTTCCAACAAGGAACGATCTCCAATCTTCACCTGCAACTAGCAACGCTATAAGAGGGGCTGAGCAAAGCGGTAACATAGCCAAACAACGGTTTGCTAGGACATGCTGGGTTAGAGGTTTCACATGGCAATATGGGAGGCATGATAAGCAAGTGGTAGGTATCGTAGCATAGGCATAGCAAAAGAGCGAGCATCAAGCAAGCAAAGATAGAAGTGATTTCGAGGGTATGGTCATCTTGCCTGCAAAGTTCTCGGAGTTGCCTTGATCCTCGTAAGCGAACTCAACGGGCTCCTCATTCACGAACTCATCTCCCGGCTCTACCCAAACAAGAACAACAAGCAAAAGGAGCACAATCAACCACGTGCAATGCTCAAGCAACATGATGCAAACATGGTATGATATGCGGGATGCGACATGTGATGCATATGCAAGATTTGACAAGGAATGATTGAACCTGGCCTCAACATGGAAATCCAAGAGTTCCATTGGAAATGTGAGGTGATTTCGGTTGAAATCGATATAAAGATCACCGGAATCGGATGCACGGTTTGGAAATAGCAAGCAAAACAAATATGGCACCGGTCTGCGATAATCAGCAAGTGACCAACTAAATGCATCAAGATAAATATGCTACAGCACTCAAACATGATAGCAAAATACATGGCAGGGATCCACTCATGATGCTTGACAAAAGATGAACACTGAGCTACGGCTAATTCATCCATTAATAGGTTCAAACAAGCATGGCAAAAGTGCAAATGATAATAGGTTTCAGACTTAGTGAAATTAACACAAGTCTGGAATTTATCATCAGGAAGCACACTTTTGAGCACGAAAACTACATGCTACAGGAACTTAACATGGCAAGGCAAGGCATGGCACGAAGCTACTCTAAGCACTTAACAAAAGTCTCTTAGTGACCTTGAGCGAAAAGAGATCAGAAAATACAATTGCAAGCATGTGAACATAGCAAAAATATAAACAGATTCAGACTTAGTGAAAAACTGGAGCATGCAAATAGATTAACAAGTAGGCATGTTTACGAGCTCGATGCACTCACTACAGAGCAAGACATGACAAACTAAGCATACACCCATCAAGAAAACATGGCATAGAAGCTAGATATGGCAAGAACAATAACATTGCATGCACGGATCAATAGCAACATCCTCGGAAAAATCGCTAAACATGTCAACAATCTGTCAGGATTATTTTATAGCAAAAGTAGAGCTCGATTGACTCAAGATAGGTTGCTCCATAATTGCAAACAAAGACATGGATGGATATAGCACCACAATATTAACAAAACATCCTTACTGATCATCCTCAAAAGACGCACGGATCACTAGGAAACAACATGAACATATGGCATAACAACAAAATCAGGACAAGGACTTCGTGAAATTCTAAGTCCCTGAAATCAACATCAACGATTACGTTACTTTGCAAGCTTGTGCTAGTCACCACCAATATCACACAAATACATGGCATACACCCCTGTAAAGATGGCATGGCATTTAACAAAACACATGTAGAGCTCAGGATCTTAGCATGCACACATTCATCATGGCAAAAATGACAAAAGGCCATTTGCTGAAACAGATCTGACAAATTCATCACATAGCCCTCTTCCAACAGCATTTTGGGCATCAAGATGAGCTCAAATGAAAATGATGCAATGAGATGAAATCATGTACTCGTCGAGATGAACATTTTGATATGCTACATGCACGAATCGGAGCTACGGATGCAGAGTTATGGCATGTCAAAATATGCAAACTAGCTAGGGTTTGGAGGGGAAAAGGTCAACCACGAAGTTCCAGATCCAGATCTGGATCTCGCCGGAGCACGGACTTCGAGGTTCACCGGCCGGGGCTGTCGCCGGAGAGGAAGTGCGGTGCGGCGGCCGGAGTCAGAGGAGGCCGGTGGTGGCACGGACGACGAGGAGGGCGGCGAGGCGGCGCCGGAGTCGAAGCAGGCCGGGCGGCGCCGGAGCTGCTGACGGCGGCGAGCGGGCGAGGCGGCGTTGTCACGCTAGCGGCGAGGGTGCGGCGCGGGCGCGAAGGCAAGCGGTGGCGAACTCGGGCTCTCGGGGGCCCTCCGCGGGCCGGGCGGGCCGCGGCGCGGTGGAGGCCGGCGGTGCCACGTGTTGGGCCCTCAGTGGCTGCGGGCAGCGGCGGCTGGGGTGTCCGGCGCGGCGAACATTGTCCGGCAGCGGAGAGGGGTTTTTTTCTAGGGTTTGGGGAAGAAGAGATCCGGGAATTTCGGGGAGAGGCCTTTATATAGAGGTAGGAGGAGCTAGGAGTCTCCAAATTGAGCACGGTTTGCGGCCACGCGATCGTAATCGAACGCTCTAGGTGAAGGAGGGATTTTTGGTGGGTTTTGGGCCACTTTATAAGGGTGTTGGGCTGCAACACACACGAGGCCTTTTCGGTCTCTCGGTTAACCGTTGGAGTATCAAACGAAGTCCAAATGGCATGAAACTTGACAGCCGGTCTACCGGTAGTAAACCAAGGCCGCATGACAAGTCTCGGTCCAATCCGAAAACATTTAACCCCCACACACGAAAAGAGGCAGAAAGGGCCACCGGAGGACATAGGAGCGCCGGAATGCAAAACGGACAACGGGGAAAATGCTCGAATGCATGAGACGAACACGTATGCACATGCAATGCACATGATGACATGATATGAGATGCATGAAAAAGACAACAACACATGGAGACAAAAACCCGACAACAAGGAAATAAAATAACCTAGGCCGGAAACGGCAAGAGTTAGAGTACAGATAAGGTAAATTACATCCGGGGTGTTACAACACTCCACCCCTACGAAAGGATCTCGTCCCGATATCTAGGACTGGAAAAACTCCGGGTACTCAGAACGGAGGTGATCCTCGCGTTCCCAGGTGGCTTCACGGTCAGAATGGTGTGACCACTTGACTTTGAGGAATTTGATTGACTTGTTGCGAGTCTTGCGCTCAGTTTCTTAGAGAATAGCAACTGGGTGCTCACGATAAGAAAGGTCTTCTTGGAGATCAATGTCTTCGAAGTTGATGGTGCGGTCAGGGGTCTTGAAGCATTTGCAGAGTTGAGACACGTGAAACACGTCGTGCACGTTTGCAAAGTTGGAGGGAAGCTCAAGTTGATAGGCGAGATCGCCTCTCTTGCTGACGATCTTGAAAGGACCCACGTATCTAGGGGCAAGATTCCCTTTGATACCGAAGCGACGAGTACCTTTCATTGGAGAAACGCGGAGGTAAACATGGTCTCCGATCTCAAAAGCCAAATCACGATGCTTACTATCATAGTAGCTCGTCTGGCGCGACTGCGCAGCTTTGAGATTATCACGAATGACTTTGCACATTTCTTCTGCTTCTGTGATCAAGTCATTGCCAAGAAGTTGTCCTTCACCAGTCTCTGACCAGTTAAGAGGAGTACGTCACTTCCTGCCATGGAGAATTTCAAATGGGGCCTTGCCCAAACTCGCTTGAAAGCTGTTGTTGTAGGAGAACTCGGCATATGGAAGACAATCTTCCCACTTCATACCGAAAGAGATAATGCAAGCCCTAAGCATATCTTCGAGAATCTGATTGACACGCTCGACTTGGCCGCTAGTTTGAGGATGAAAAGCTGTGCTAAAACGGATGTTGGTGCCCATGGCCTTCTGAAAAGAATCCCAAAACTTCAAGGTGAAGATGCTGCCACGATCTGAAGAAATCAACTACGGAATGACGTGTAGAGAGACAATCCGAGAGGTATATAGCTCTGCCAATTGAGTTGCTGTGATAGACTCCTTGATAGGAAGGAAATGAGCCACTTTAGTGAGTTTGTCGATGATAACGAATATAGCATCATTGCCACGCTTGGACTTTGGAAATCTAGTCATGAAGTCCATCTCAATGTGGTCAAACTTCCATTCTGGAATGGCAAGAGGTTGGAGGAGACCAGCTGGTCGTTGGTGTTCTGCCTTCACTCTTCTACAGACATCACATTCATTCACGAACTGAGCAATCTCGCGCTTCATTCGAGTCCACCAATATGACTGCTTGAGGTCCTGGTACATCTTTGTACTTCCAGGGTGGATAGAGAGGAGTGAATTGTGAGCCTCGTTCATAATGACTTTACGAAGGTCACCTTTAGGCACAACAACGCGATCCTCGAAGAAGAGAATATCCATGTCATCAAGACGATAGCACTTGTACTTGGATTGACTCTTGGCAATCCCAATCTTCACCTTATTCACCATAGCATCAAGAAGTTGAGCCTCGCGAATCTGATCTTCCAAAGTAGGAGAGACTTGAAGGTTGGCGAGGAAACCTTGAGGAACAACTTGCAGATTGAGTTTGCGGAAAGCTTCACAAAGCTCGGGTTGGTAAGGCTTGAGAATCAAACTGTTGCAGTAAGCCTTCCTGCTCAATGCGTCAGCAATTACATTGGCCTTGCCTGGAGTATATTCGATACTCGGATTATACTCTTGAATCATTTCGACCCAACGAGTCTGCCTGAGGTTGAGATTAGGCTGAGTGAAGATGTACTTGAGACTCTTGTGGTCAGTGAAGATGTCCACTTTTCTTCCCAATAAGAGATGCCTCCAAGTCAAAAGAGCATGAACAACTGCCGCCAACTCGAGGTCACGAGTAGGGTAGTTCTTTTCATTGGGCTTCAACTGGCGAGAAGTATAGGCCACAACTTTCTTCTCTTGCATCAACACTGCACCAAGACCTTGAAGAGAGGCATCACAGAAGACCTCGAACGGTTTGGATTCATCAGGAGGAGTCAGAACTGGAGCAGTGACTAATTTCTCTTTCAGGGTGT
Source organism: Triticum aestivum (assembly GCF_018294505.1). Taxonomy (NCBI): domain Eukaryota; kingdom Viridiplantae; phylum Streptophyta; class Magnoliopsida; order Poales; family Poaceae; genus Triticum; species Triticum aestivum. The sequence continues at coordinate 526,216,792 of NC_057797.1, forward strand.
TGAAAGCGATGTCACATTCTGGAGACCAAACATACTTCACGTGCTTCTGGAGAAGGTTTGAAAGAGGCTTCGCAATCTTTGAAAAGTTCTCAACGAACCTTCGACAATAGCTTGCAAGACCAAGGAAGCTGCGGAGTTGCTTCACGTTCTGAGGTGGTTCCCAATTCACAATTGTAGACACCTTCTCAGGATTCACCGCTATGCCCTTGGCAGAGATGATATGCCCAAGATAGAGAACCTCATCGAGCCAAAACTCGCACTTTGAAAACTTGGCATAGAACTGATGTTCTCTGAGCTTATCTAGCACCAAACGCAAGTGCTTGGCATGATCTTCCTTGTTCTTGGAAAAGACCAAAATGTCATCGAGGTAGACCAAGACGAAGTCATTTGTGTAGGGGGTGAAGATGAAGTTCATCATGCGAGAGAAAGTCGGAGGAGCGTCGACGAGGCCGAAAGACATGACAGTATATTCATATGAACCATAGCTTGTTCTGAATGCTGTCTTGGGAATATCTTGCTCACGAATTTGAATCTGGTGATAGCCCATACGGAGATCAAGCTTGGAGAATACTTGAGCACCTTTGAGTTGTTCAAACAGCTCGTTGATGTTGGGAAGTGGGTACTTGTTCTTTATAGTCTTCTTGTTCAATGGACGGTAGTCAACACAAAGTCGGTCCGTTCCATCCTTCTTCTTCACAAAAAGAACTCCACAACCCCACGGAGAAGAACTAGGTCAGATGAGACCCATTCGCTCTTGAATATAGAGTTGCTTCTTCAGCTCCTTCAACTCTTCAGGTCCAAGCTTGTAAGGGCGTTTGCAAACAGGTTCCGTGCCAGGCTCAAGATCGATGACAAATTCAACTGGCCGGTGCGGAGGCATTCCTGGAAGCTCTTCTGGAAAGACGTCTTGATATTCGCAAATGACTGGAATTTGAGAGATGGCATCCAGCTCACCCTTCTCATTGAGGGAAAACAGATGAATGGTATCATCCCTTGCGGCAAAGACAATTACATCCTCAGACGAATGAGTCAATTGAATCTGCCTGGCAGCACAATCAAGCTGAGCCTTGTGCTTAGAAAGCCAGTCCATTCCAAGAATAAGATCGATATCCGAGTTACCAAGGACCATTGGGGAAGAAAGAAACTTATAGTCGCCCAACATGATAGTCACATCTGGAACCTCCAAACTGGCACTCAAACATTTACCAGGAGAAACGATATCCATTTGTTTGCCCAAATGGGAAGAAACGAATTCATTCTTGGCAAAAAATGGCTTTGACATGAAACAATGCGATGCACCAGTATCAAAAAGTACTTTTGCAAGAACATCGTTAACAGGAAGGTTACCCATGATGACATCTGACGAGTCCTCTGCCTGAGCTGCATTCATCAAGTTGACCTTGGCGTGCTTGGGGTTATGCTTGACCACTGCGGTACTTGCCGATCTCACAGGAGGAGGAGGAGGAAGACGCCTCTGATTGAAGCATTTGTTGGCATAGTGACCCTTCTGTTGGCACTTGTTGCACGTGACCTCTGAAAGCGGATGGTGATACGGAGCACTTGATCTTGGAGCTTGAGACGAAGTCTTGTTTTGAAAGCCCGGGTTGGGTGGGTGGGAAGATCCGCTGCCACCTTTGCTCTTTTGCTGATAAGGCTGAAGAAACGGAGGAGGAGGCAGCCAATACTTTTGCTGCTTAGCCACTTGAGTAGAGGAAGAAGGAGTTGCATCTCTGACTCGCTTCTTGGAAGCATCACACTTCAGTTGGCCAGCCTCTTGCTTCATTGCCATATTGTAAAACTCATCGTACTTCTTGGGTTCAAAAAGGACGAGAGCTAGCTAGAGTTCTTCCCTGAGACCACCCCTGAACTGATATATCATGCTCTTCTCGTCAGGGACGTCTTGCTTAGCGAAACGGGCGAGCTTCTGAAACATGATGTTGTACTAGTAAACAGACCTAGTGCCTTGCTTCAGGTTGCGGAATTCCTCACGCTTGCTCTCAACCACACTCCGGGGAATATGATGAGCTTTGAAGTCTTGACGGAATTCATCCCAGGTAATTGCACGACCTCCTCTGGAATCCTTGTACTGCTGAAACCATTCTGCAGCTTGGTCTTTGAGTCAGAAGGAGGCAAACTTGACAAAGTCCTCATGCCTGACGTTACTGCATTCGAAATGCTTGCATATGTCCACGAGCCAATCATCAGCGTCTATTGCCTCAACACAATTGCTGAAGGTCTTTGGCTGATTAGCGAGGAACTGGTTGAGTGTAGCAAACTGATTCTGATTGTTGCCATGGCCCTGGTTCCCTTGGTTGCGCTCTTGAAGAAGTTGCATGATCAGCTGCATGTTTGCATTGGTAGCAGCCATCACAGCTTGCCATGCCTCCGGAGGTGGAGGTGGTGGTGGCGGATCAGGATTCGGAGTCGTGCGCGTTGGAGGATCCATCCTAAATAGGGTTTCATCAAGTAGATATACTCATATCTGCTCAGATCATCTGTGAAGATCAGAAAATAATGATACCTGTCGCGAGCTTCAATATTCATCAGACCACATACATCAATATGCATGATTTCCAACAAATCTGTTGCTTGCTTCATTGTTCCGGAGAACAAAGTATTAGTCATCTTGCCCATGAGGCATGGTTCGCAAGCATCAACTGATTCATAATCAAGTGATTCCAAAAGTCCATCAGCATGGAGTTTCTTCATGCGCTTTACACCAATATGACCTAAATGGCAGTGCCACAAATAAGTTGCACTATCATTATTAACTTTGCATCTTTTGGTTTCAATATTATGAATATGTGTATCACTACGATCGAGATCCAACGAACCATTTTCATCGGGTGTGTAACCATATATGTAAACATAACAACAATTTATTCTCTTACTTAAATGAATAACCGTATTGCAATAAACATGATCAAATCATATTCATGCTCAATGCAAACACCAAATAACACTTATTTAGGTTCAACACTAATCCTGAAAGTATAGGGAGTGTGCGATGATGATCATATCAATCTTGGAACCATTTCCAACACACATCGTCAATTCACCCTTAACTAGTCTCTATTCATTCTGCAACTCCCGTTTCGAGTTACTACTCTTAGCAACTGAACCAGTATCAAATACTGGGGGGTTGCTACGAACACTAGTAAAATACACATCAATAATCCGTATATCAAATATACCTTTGTTCACTTTGCCATCCTTCTTATCCGCCAAATACTTGGGGCAGTTCCGCTTCCAGTGACCAGTCCCTTTGCAGTAGAAGCACTTAGTCTCAGGCTTAGGACCGGACTTGGGCTTCTTCACTTGAGCAGCAACTTGCTTGCCATTCTTCTTGAAGTTCCCCTTCTTCTCTTTGCCCTTTTCTTGAAACTAGTGGTCTTGTCTACCATCAACACTTGATATTTTTCTTGATTTCTACCTTCGTTGATTTCAGCATTACGAAGAGCTTGGGAATCGTTTCCGTTATCCCTTGCATATCATAGTTCATCACGAAGTTCTACTAACTTGGTGATGGTGACTAGAGAATTCTGTCAATCACTATCTTATCTGGAAGATTAACTCTCACTTGATTCAAGCGATTGTAGTACCCAGACAATCTGAACACATGCTCACTGCTTGAGCTATTCTCCTCCATCTTTTAGCTATAGAACTTGTTGGAGACTTCATATCTCTCAACTCGGGTATTTGCTTGAAATATTAACTTCAACTCCTGGAACATCCATATGATCCATGACGTTCAAAACGTCTTTGAAGTCCCGATTCTAAGCTGTTAAGCATGGTGCACTAAACTATCAAGTAGTCATCATATTGAGCTAGCCAAACATTCATGACGTCTGCATCTGCTCCTGCAATAGGTCTGTCACCTAGCGGTGCATTAAGGACATAATTCTTCTGTGCAACAATGAGGATAATCCTCAGATCATGGATCCAATCCGCATCATTGCTACTAACATTTTTCAACATAGTTTTCTCTAGGAATATATAAAAAATTAAACGGGGAGCAATATCGCAAGCAATTGATCTACAACATAGATATGCTAATACTACCAGGACTAAGTTCATGATAAATTTAAGTTCAATTAATCATATTACTTAAGAACTCCCACTTAGATAGACATCCCTCTAATCATCTAAGTGATCACGTGATCCAAATCAACTAAACCATAACCGATCATCACGTGAAATGGAGTAGCTTTCAATGGTGAACATCATTATGTTGATCATATCTACTATATGATTCACGCTCGACCTTTCGGTCTCATTGTTCCGAGGCCATATCTGCATATGCTAGGCTCGTCAAGTTTAACCTGAGTATTCTGCGTGTGCAAAACTGGCTTGCACCCGTTGTAGATGGACATAGAGCTTATCACACCCGATCATCACGTGGTGTCTAGGCACGACGAACTTTGGCAACGGTGCATACTCAGGGAGAACACTTTTTATCTTGAAATTTAGTGAGAGATCATCTTATAAAGCTACCGTCGAACTAAGCAAAATAAGATGCATAAAAGATAAACATCACATGCAATCAAAATATGTGACATGATATGGCCATCATCATCTTGTGCCTTTGATCTCCATCTCCAAAGCATCATCATGATTTCCATCGTCACCGGCATGACACCATGATCTCCATCATCTTGATCTATATCAATGTGTCGTCACATGGTCGTCTCGCTAACTATTGGTATCGCATAGCGATAAAGTAAAGCAATTATTTGGCGCTTGCATCTTATGCAATAAAGAGACAACCATAAGGCTTCTGTCAGTTGTCGATAACTTCAACAAAACATGATCACCTTATACAACAACTTATATCTCATCATGTCTTCACCATATCACATCACAACATGCCCTGCAAAAACAAGTTAGACGTCCTCTACTTTGTTGTTGCAAGTTTTACGTGGCTGCTATGGGCTTAGCAAGAACCGTTCTTACCTACGCATCAAAACCACAACGATAGTTTGTCAAGTTGGTGTTGTTTTAACCTTCGCAAGGACCAGGCGTAGGCACACTCGGTTCAACTAAAGTTGGAGAAACTGACACCCGCTAGTCACCTATGTGCATAGCACGGCGGTAAAACCAGTCTCGCATAAGCGTACGCGTAATGTCGGTCCGGGCCGCTTCATCCAACAATACCGCTGAACCAAAGTGTGACATGCTGGTAAGCAGTATGACTTATATCACACACAACTCACTTGTGTTCTACTCGTGCATATTACATCAACGCATAAAACCTGGCTCGGATGCCACTGTTGGGGAACGTAGTAATTTCAAAAATTTCCTACGCACACTTAAGATCATGGTGATGCATAGCAACGAGAAGGGAGAGTGTTGTCTACGTACCCTCGTAGACCGAAAGCGGAAGCGTTAGCACAACGCGGTTGATGTAGTCGTATGTCTTCACGATCCGACCGATCAAGCACCTCCGAGTTTTGCACACGTTCAACTCGATGACGTCCCTCGAACTCCGATCCAGCCGAGTGTTGAGGGAGAGTTTCATCAGCACGACGGCGTGGTGACGATGATGATGTTCTACCGACGCAGGCTTCGCCTAAGCACCGCTACGATATGATCGAGGTGGATTATGGTGGAGGGGGGCACCGCACACGGCTAAGAGATCAAGAGATCAATTGTTGTGTCTTTGGGGTGCCCCCTGCCCCCGTATATAAAGGAGTGGAGGAGGGGGAGGGCCGGCCCTCTCTATGGCGTGCCCTAGGGGAGTCCTACTCCCACCGGGAGTAGAATTCCCCCTTTCCTAGTAGAACTAGGAGCCCTTCCAAGTAGTACGAGTAGGAGGGAAGGAAAGGGAAGGGAAAAGGAGAAGGAAGGAAGGGGGCACCCCCCTCCCTAGTCCAATTCGGACCAGCCCATGGGGAGTGGTGCGGCCACCCTTTGAGGCCTTTCTCTCCTTTCCCGTATGGCCCATTAAGGCCCAATACGAATTCCCGTAACTCCCCGGTACTCCCGAAAATACCCGAATCACTCGGAACCTTTACGATGTCCGAATATAGTCATTCAATATATCAATCTTTACGTCTCGACCATTTCGAGACTCCTCATCATGTCCCCGATCTCATCCGGGACTCCGAACTCCTTCGGTACATCAAAACACATAAACTCATAATATAACCGTCATCAAACTTTAAGCGTGCGGACCCTACGGGTTCGAGAACTATGTAGACATGACCGAGACACGTCTCCGGTCAATAACCAATAGCGGAACCTGGATGCTCATATTGGCTCCTACATATTCTACGAAGATCTTTATCGGTCAAACCGCATAACAACATACGTTGTTCCCTTTGTCATCGGTATGTTACTTGCCTGAGATTCGATCGTCGGTATCTCAATACCTAGTTTAATCTCATTACCGGCAAGTCTCTTTACTCGTTCCGTAATACATCATCCGGCAACTAACTCATTAGTTGCAATGCTTGCAAGGCTTATAGTGATGTGCATTACCGAGTGGGCCCAGAGATACCTCTCCGACAATCGGAGTGACAAATCCTAATCTCGAAATACGCCAACCCAACAAGTACCTTCGAAGACACTTGTAGAGCACCTTTATAATCACCCAGTTACGTTGTGACGTTTGGTAGCACACAAAGTGTTCCTCCGGTAAACGGGAGTTGCATAATCTCATAGTCATAGGAACATGTATAAGTCATGAAGAAAGCAATAGCAATAAACTAAATGATCAAGTGCTATGCTAACGGAATGGGTCAAGTCAATCACATCATTCTCCTAATGATGTGATACCGTTAATCAAATGACAACTCATGACTATGGTTAGGAAACATAACCATCTTTGATCAACGAGCTAGTCAAGTAGAGGCATACTAGTGACACTCTGTTTGTCTATGTATTCACACATGTATTATGTTTCCGGTTAATACAATTCTAGCATGAATAATAAACATTTATCATGATATAAGGAAATAAATAATAACTTTATTATTGCCTCTAGGGCATATTTCCTTCAAAAGGCACATAGTAACGACGAGAGTCTTCATCGAACTCCCACTTGAGCTCAAGCGCATCGTCTGGAGCGGTATCATTGGTCCCTGCATCTGGTTTGTAAGTAATCTGTGAGTCACGGGGACTTAGCAATCTCGCGCCCTCGCGATCAAGACTATTTAAGCTTATAGGTAAGACAAGGTATGATGTGGAGCTGCAGCAAGCGACTAGCATATATGGTGGGTAACATACGCAAATGAGAGTGAGAAGAGAAGGTAAAAGCACGGTCAAACAACTATGATCAAGAAGTGATCCTAGAACAACCTACGTCAAGCATTACTCCAACACCGTGTTCACTTCCCAGACTCCGCCGAGAAGAGACCATCACGGTTACACACGCGGTTGATGCATTTTAATTAAGTTAAGTTTCAGGTTATCTACAACCGGACATTAACAAATTCCCATCTGTCCATAACCGTGGGCACGACTTTCGAAAGTTTAAATCCCTGCAGGGGAGTCCCAACTTAGCCCATCACAAGCTCTCACGGTCAATGAAGGATATTCCTTCTCCCAAGACAATCCGATCAGACTCAGCATCCTGGTTACAAGACATCCTCGACAATGGTAAAACAAGTACAACAACACCGCCCGAATGTGCCGACAAATCCCGATAGGAGCTGCACATATCTCGTTCTCAGGGCACACTCAGATAGGTCAAGCTATGAGTAAAACCAACCCTCGAGTTTCCCCAAGGTGGCCCCACAGGCTGCCCAGTTCGGACCAACACTCAGAGGAGCACTGGCCCAGGGGGGTTTAAAGAAAGATGACCCTTGGGCTCCGGAAACCCAAGGGAAAAAGAGGCTAGGTGGCAAATTGTAAAACCAAGGTTGGGCAGTGCTGGAGGAGTTTTATTAAAGGCGAACTGTCAAGGGGTTCCCATTATAACCCAACCGTGTAAGGAACGCAAAATCCGGGAACATAACACCGATATGACGGAAACTAGGGCGGCAAGAATGGAACAAAACACTAGGCAAAAGGCCGAGCCTTCCACCCTTTACCAAGTATATAGGTGCATTAAGATAAACAAGATAATATTGTGATATCCCAACAATAAACAATGTTCCAACAAGGAACGATCTCCAATCTTCACCTGCAACTAGCAACGCTATAAGAGGGGCTGAGCAAAGCGGTAACATAGCCAAACAACGGTTTGCTAGGACATGGTGGGTTAGAGGTTTGACATGGCAATATGGGAGGCATGATAAGCAAGTGGTAGGTATCGTAGCATAGGCATAGCAAAAGAGCGAGCATCTAGCAAGCAAAGATAGAAGTGATTTTGAGGGTATGGTCATCTTGCCTGCAAAGTTCTCAGAGTTGCCTTGATCCTCGTAAGTGAACTCAACGGGCTCCTCGTTCATGAACTCATCTCCCGGCTCTACCCAAACAAGAACAACAAGCAAAAGGAGCACAATCAACCACGTGCAATGCTCAAGCAACATGATGCAAACATGGTATGATACGCGGGATGCGATATGTGATGCATATGCAAGATTTGACAAGGAATGATTGAACCTGGCCTCAACTTAGAAATCCAAGAGTGCCACTGGAAAGGTGAGGTTATTTTGGTTGAAATCGATATAAAGATCACCGGAATCGGATGCACGGTTTGGAAATGGCAAGCAAAACAAATATGGCACCGGTCTGCGATAATCAGCAAGTGACCAACTAAATGCATCAAGATAAATATGCTACAGCACTCAAATATGATAACAAAATACATGGCAGGGATCCACTCATGATGCTTGACAAAAGATGAACACTGAGCTACGGCTAATTCATCCATTAACAGGTTCAGACAAGCATGGCAAAAGTGCAAATGATAACAGGTTTCAGACTTAGTGAAATTAACACATGTCTGGAATTTATCATCAGGAAGCACACTTTAGAGCATGAAAACTACATGCTACAGGAACTTAACATGGCAAGGCAAGGCATGAAATGAAGCTACTCTAAGAACTTAACAAAAGTCTCTTAGTGACCTTGAGCCAAAAGAGATCAGAAAATACAATTGCAAGCATGTGAATATAGCAAAAACATAAACAGATTCAGACTTGGTGAAAAACTGGAGCATGCAAACAAATTAACAAGTAGGCATGTTTACGAGCTCGATGCACTCACTACAGAGTAAGGCATGACAAACTAAGCATACACCCATCAAGAAAACATGGCATAAAAGCTAGACATGGCAAGAACAATAACATAGCATGCACGGATCAATAGCAACATCCTCGAAAAAATCGCTAAACATGTCAATAATCTGCCAGGATTATTTTATAGCAAAAGTAGAGCTCGATTGACTCAAGCTAGGGTGCTCCATAATTGCAAACAAAGACATGGATGGATAGAGCACCACAATATTAACAAAACATCCTTACTGATCATCCTCAAAAGAGGCACGGATCACTAGGAAACAACATGAACATATGGCATAACAACAAAATCAAGACAAGGACTTGGTGAAATTCTAAGTCCCTGAAATCAACATCAACGATTACGCTACTTTGCAAGCTTGTGCTAGTCACCACCAATATCGCAAAAATACATGGCATACACCCCTGTAAAGATGGCATGGCATTTAACAAAACACATATAGAGCTCAGGATCATAGCATGCACACATTAATCATGGCAAAAATGACAAAAGGCCATTTGCTGAAACAGATCTGACAAATTCATCACATAGCCCTCTTCCAACAGCATTTCGGGCATCAAGATGAGCTCAAATGAAAATGATGCAATGAGATGGAATGATGTACTCGTCGAGACGAACATTTTGATATGCTACACGCATGAATCGGAGCTATGAATACAGAGTTATGGCATGTCAAAATATGCAAACTAGCTAGGGTTTGGAGGGGAAAAAGTCAACCGCGAAGTTCCAGATCCAGATCTGGATCTCGCCGGAGCATGGACTTCGAGGTTCACCGGCCGGGGCTATCGCCGGAGAGGAAGTGTGGTGCGGCGGCCGGAGTCGGAGGAGGCCGGTGGTGGCGCGGACGACGAGGAGGGCGGCGAGGCGGCGCCGGAGTCGGAGGAGGCTGGGCAGCGCCGGAGCTGCTGACGGTGGTGAGCGGGCGAGGCGGCGGGGTCGCGCCGGCGACGAGGCGGCGAGGGTGCGGCGCGGCGGCGCGGGACAGATCCGGGCGGCGCGGGCACGTAGGCAAGCGGCGGCGAACTCGGGCTCTCGGGGGCCCTCCGAGGGCCGGGCGGGCCGCGGCGCGGTGGAGGCCGGCGGTGCCACGTGTCGGGCCCTCAGTGGTTGCGGGCGGCGACGGCTGGGGTGTCCGGCGCGGCGGACATTGTCTGGCGGCGGAGAGGGTTTTTTTTCTAGGGTTTGGGGAAGAAGAGATCCGAGAATTTCAGGGAGAGGCCTTTATATAGATGTAGGAGGAGTTAGGAGTCTCCAAATTGAGCACGGTTTGTGGCCACCCGGTCGTGATCGAACGCTCTAGGTGAAGGAGGGTTTTTTGGTGGGTTTTGGGCCACTTTGGAAGGGTGTTGGGCTGCAACACACACGGGGCCTTTTTAGTCCCTCGGTTAACCGTTGGAGTATTAAATAAAGTCCAAATTGCACGAAACTTGACAGGCGGTCTACCGGTAGTAAACCAAGGCCGTATGACAAGTCTCGGTCCAATCCGAAAACGTTTAACCCCCACACACGAAAAGAGGTAGAAAGGGTCACCGGAGGACATAGGAGCGCCGGAATGCAAAACGGACAACGGAGAAAATGCTCGAATGCATGAGACAAACACGTGTGCACATGCAATGCACATGATGACATGATATGAGATGCATGACAAAGACAACAACACACGAAGACAAAAACCCGACAACGAGGAAATAAAATAACCTAGGCCGGAAACGGCAAGAGTTGGAGTACAGATAAGGTATTACATCCGGGGTGTTACAGAGGAGGAGCTGGCGTCGATGGAGGCGGAGGAGCCGAGGCAGCTGCTGTCGGGCTTCAACATGGAGCAGGCGGAGGCGGAGTTCGCCGTCTCCCGGCCCGACCAGATGGCGGAGCAGCAGGCCATCCTCGAGTTCATCCAGGATGAGGCCTATGTGGAGGCCAACTGGGCGTTCCCCGGCGGGAGCGGGCGGAGTCCGACGCGCTCTTTGCCGAACTCGGCGCGGAGAGATAGAGGCGGAGGAGGCCGAAGGCGCCGGAGTAGCCAGAGCTGCAGCTGCCACCAATCCTGCCGGAGCCGGGCACGAAGATCGTAGACATCTCCGACAATGAGTAGCTAGATGATGGACGTAATACGTATGTTATTTTGTTTGCATGTCTTTGTATAAATTTAAGAATATAGTATGAGATGTCCGGATGTAACAAGTGAAATTTGAGGCCTCCTCAGTCAGTACCCAACGCGTCCGCGGGCATTTGAAGGGCCACATTTGATATATCCGACCTTAGATGCTCTAAGGGACATATCCGGCTTTAGATGCTCTGAGGAGTACTACGTCTCACGACCACAGGACCAAATGGCCACTAGCATGCGTGAAAGATGATTGGAAAGTCAAACCACCGGCATGCCGTGGCCATCTGGCCTCTCCATCTTATCTCGGCGATGATCTCTGTCGATCCATTCTCACTGTAGATGACGATTATATCTGACTAGTTAATGATCCTTGTGCTTGAGTACCGGAAGACACAAATGGCAGCATGCATTATATTTCAACAATGCTATCTGCCCAGCTGCACATCTTTATTAGGTGTAGACTGACCGCTTAACAGTTTGGTGAACCACTCCCGCATGTCTTCTGATTGTCCTGTGCACACATATCCGACCTTTCCAGTGCAGATCCGTTCGTTGTTTTATACCACTAGGAAGGAAGGGATATGCTTCCCAACGTGTTGGGGTCGAAGCAAAATGTCAGTTGAACAGTCGGGACTAGACTCGACGTCCATCGGAAATGCTTGCACGATTTTGTTTATGGATGATTAGTCAACACACAATATTAAATCTCATCACTACCAACCATGGTTAATTAGTGCGCAAAGCTCGTGATGCAGTTAATTATTATTCATACGTGAGGATAAAATGATTCATGTGTATATGAACGTACGTATGAATATGATATCAACTGTATATAACCTCGTTTAACTTGTATATATATAGTATACATGTGTATATCACTCAAGAAATCAAGAGAAAAGAAACTAAGAATCAAGCTCTCTCTCTCCCAATAAGGAACAAATGAAGAAACCAAGAAGAATCGGATGAGCACACGGTCTATCACGATATCTATGTACCGAATGAATGAATGGGCGCGCGTTTCAGGGCTCGTTCTTGCCGACCGATCGCCGGCACGGCCGCCACGCGGTGGCCGTGATGAGGGCCCTGTCTCGCCACCCCAGCGCCATGGCCTTGCCGTCGCCGGCCTCCGTGACGCGGAACCCGCCGCCGCCGCACCCGCCGCTCTTCATCTTGAGCAGCAGCTTCGCCTGGCTCACCGTCCTCGAGCTCAGCCTCGCGTCTTCGAACCCCGCGCTCTCCAGCCTCTCCTTCCAACCGCGACTCATCTGGTCCGCCGCGCGGTCGCCGGCATGGCGCCGACGGTCCAGAGAGGCCATTGCGTCGCTGATCTCCACGCCGAGGTGGTCCCTCTCGATGGCGATCCTCTCGGCGCTGTCGGCCGGGAGGCACTCGTGCAGCGACTCGAACACGGCCGCGTAGTACCGGAGGTTGGCCGCGAACCGCGGGAGCAGGCTCGCGCTTCCGCATCTTCCGGCGCCTTTGCCGCCGCCGCTGCCTTCGTCGACCTTGTCGATCAGGAAGACCAAGGACGGGTTCAGGGACCGGATGTGAGCCAATGCGCTGCGCGGATCCCATGAGCTCGCCCTCGCGTTCTGTGCGGCCGGGAACACGAGGTTGACGACCACCGTCGCGGCGGGGTCGGTCTTGATGCGTTCATGGCGGCCATCCTCCGGCCCGTTGTTGACGACGCCCTCGAACTCGAACCGTAGGTTGGGGCAGCCGTCCGCGAAGCGGGCGAGCCGGGCCTCCGTGTCCCGCAGCTCGTCGGCGCTCGCGCCGAACCCGGTGATGCGCAGGGACACCGGCTCGTCGCAGCAGTCGCCGCTGTCGTCCTGGGAGGATTGAGAGGAGCTGGTGGTGGCGGCGTCGGAAAGGGACTGGATCAGGGACGGCCACTGGAAGCCGAACGAGACGTCGAAGTCCACGACGTGGAGGCGGCGCCGGCCGCCGGCCTCGAACGCCTCCACGATGGCCTGGTTCGCCGTGAAGTGCGCGAACTGGTAGAACGGGGACGCCTGGTAGAACATGGTGAACGCCAGGAACTGCTCTTCGCGAGTCGTCGTCGTTGTCTTCGCCTTCGCCGGCGGCGGCAGCAGGAGCCTCGACGCCAGCGCGTCCGCGAAGTAGGCCGCGACACGCTGGGCAGGGTCGCCCCCGCGGAAGGACGCGTGCCGGTAGACCTCCTGCAGGGCCACGGCCGCTGCGTGCGTGTCGCCGACCTCCCCGGCGACCGCCGACGAGAGGAGCAAGCGCATCAGCGGCGACGGTCCGGAGCCACTCACATCCCCGTCCTCGTGATCAAGCTCAACCTTCACCATGCGATCTCTGGCCTGGAGGAGCATCATGACAGTGGCGCGATCACCGCCGTCAGCGGCAGCCACGTCGCCGACGCCGTCCATCACCTTGCGCTTCTTGGCCGCGGCGCCGCCACCATTGACGCCTAGACTCAACGTCAGGTTCATGTACACCCAAACGCCCAATTGATCTCTCCAGCCTCTCGATCGATCGTCTGTCTAAGAACCTCAGAAGCTAGCGCGCGAAGATTAATGGAGATGGGCGAGGCGCGAGACGTACGACGTAGCGGCCGGGAGAGGGAGGGGGGAATGGGCCACGGCGACGGGGAGGGGTATATATAAGCGACCAAAGGGAATCTAGATGTTCCGCTCCGCGTGTAGCTTAGTTTGCAAGAAATGAAATGGCCGCCAATATGCTCCTCCCGTTTTGGCTGGTTCCCGGGCGCGCTGCCCTTGGATCCCAAGGATAGGATATGCCGGTGGAGTGCTCGCCTCTCAGCCCCCTTGTTTTATGCGCAAGGATCTATCTGCCAAGTGCCAACCTATCATCTACCGGCTGCTAGTGCTACCAAGCTCCACCGCTAAGAACATCTCTCGCTGAATTAAGCATTGTTCAAACCTGGTGTTAGTTAACAATGTGTGTGTCTGACAGAGGAGAGCAGAGTGGACTAGTAGCTTGTGATGAATATACAATGGCGGTTTCAATGGTATCTCGCCATCTAGTCCACACCGCAAGATCCGCTTTTACACTGTAGTATGTATGTATGGCTAACCAAACGGAGGTGGGGCACACATACAGATGTACTATAGTACTATATGGCTTGGCTATGACAAGCCTTGATCGACGCCAATTTAATAGGGTTAGGTGGAAGAAAGATTGATGCCTAAGTTGAGGTCTATAGTTTATTTAAGCGTGTTCAAACTCGTGATTCTCTTGGAAGGTGCATGTGGGGCTAACATGGACTCGATCGAGCATCATCGTATACGTCAAGACGAGGACGGTTTGGGGCATACGTTGTGTGGACTGGACTTCTTTGGACATGGAATCAGTAAAAGTCGCAGAATCTCATTCCCTCAAGAAAATGTAAAAATTGTGGAAAGGGGGGAGGCCGGGTGGTTGCCTGGTTGGGGGCAAAGGTGAAAAAGGGGCTAGGAGTGTGAAGAAGATGCGAGGAAGAGCAGTCAGGAGTGGACCCTTACCGAAGGAGTAAAGCGACCAGACACGAGATTTGGCCAGGAAAATGGGCCGGAGAAAAGGGAGGGCATCAACGACCGTCCCTGCTGACGAAACCATGGCCCTACCATACAACCCCTGAAGCTGCCTCCTGTCGGGCTGCCCTGCTTTCTAGAAACAATATGGCTTCCTATCATTCCATCCTACTTTTTGTGTATATGAACACTACAATATTTAATTAAACAAGTTGGAAGTTGCAAGAGAGTATTTCATTTCAATGCAATTATCTTTCACCGTAGCATATAGGCATTGTGATATGAGTAAATCATACACTTTTGTTCTGTAAAGAAGTCAAGCCAATGAAATCTGGTCACTCTGAAACTTCTTCTCCGTCGTCAGTCACCAACACAGTAAAAGACCGCAGGCGAGCCCTGAGAATCAACCTTCGCTACTTGATAGCATTCATCATGTAGCATGAAGGCCCGGTACAGAAAGCTCATGTGCTCCAAAAAGGCCAGCGGCTGCAGAATATAATTATATGCATTATCACACTGCGTCAAAAAGTAAATGCTAGCTAAACATGATAGGCATGATAATTTCAAATTCCATGCTCCTTTCAGCATTACCGAAGAGTTTCCACGCACTAGTGACGCTACAAAGACGTGCACGTCACTTCTGCTAGCCAATATGACAACTAGAATGGACAAGGTGGGACACCCATAATTTCGTGTGTTCGTGAGATGAAATCATAAGATCACATGGTGAGTTGGTGACATGGAGGGCCACATAAAGGTATACGAAAATTGGCACTCATTGACTAGTTACGAGGCGTCTGTTAGACACAAATGAAGTTAACAAACTAAAATGCCCAAAATCACTAGATCCAACTTTTTTACTAGTATAAGAAATTCACTAGCATGATTTGAGCACACAGGTATCAGGACAAAGACTACTCAGTTACCAAGACAAACATGCTAGAATGTACCAGGTCATTTGCAATGTAGATCCGGGCACCTGATCTGAGGACAAGTTCTCAAGTTAATTCCGCCACAGTTCCACCATTATCTGTACAGTAATCCATTGACCTATTGGAAGTAACAGAAGTTAGTTCAGAAATCAAAACACTTAACCTCGAAACTTAATAGATGACATCCCAAGGCTTGTTTTAACATGTTTTCTATGTAAAATTTGAAAAGTCGAGGACAATGATTTCTTCCATTGAAGAAGCTCTAGTGCTCCACATTTAACATTTAAATCTGCAAGATCATACTTGCCACGCTGTTTGCTCATTCTCCAAGTAAGATCATGTACAAGAAAAAATCAATATGAAGAGATTACCACAATTCATGCTTGTTGGGCCTTTTCTTCTTCCAACAGCAAATGAATGATGGATCTGACCACTTCGTTGTCAACAAAAGTTGCCATCTGAAATCATACATTCAGACCAACTAATTAGAAAATTGCAAGATACAGCATATAGTATGAATACCATCTTCAAGCAGCCTTCTGTGCATAGCACGTTATACATTTTTGCATATACTGAAGCAGCCTTTTGTTGAAAGTAGGTTCCAAATTTTTACGAATAGTGAAGTGATACAAAGCAAATGTATGCGAAGATGGTATGAATACTATCTTCAAGCAGCCTTTTGTTTATAGCAAGTTATACATTTTGCATATAATGAAGCCATCTTTTGTACAAAGTAGGTTATACATTTTTACAAACGATTAAATGATATGAATACCATCTTCAAGCAGTCTTTTGTTCACAGCAAGTTATAGATTTTTGCATGTGGTGAAGCAGCCTTCTGTTCAAAGTAGGTTATACATCTTTTATAAATGGTAAAGTGATACTGGTATAAGCAAATGTATGCACAAATGTGCAGGAGACGCTACAACTGCATGGCATATTCACGTTATCGGTGGTTTCACCTTTATATATCAAACAAAAAGGAGACAACATACCTCCGGCTTTCTTGTCAATTCTTTCAGAACAGCATCAAGTGTAATGCGAAGTTGCTTGAATAAAACAGCAGTCTGTGCAGCAGCAGTTAACCTTAGCCATCCGTCTATAATAACGACTCCAGCCTGGAAACAAAGCCAACACAAGTTTTTGTTTCTGAGCATCAATAGGTTCATGACAGCATACCATGAAAGGCAGAGGACGAAATCTTAGTTGAAGAATCACAAATTTAGTAGTATCATGTTAGCTTAAGTGCAACCCAACAATTGTGAGTCGTACTCCAGTAACATAGTACGACAAATACAAGGGAATTAACAAACACATGGGCAAACCTACACTCATATACTACAGTTTTCCGAAAAGGTGGGGTTCAACGTATTTGCCAGATACTCAACCATTTAAAATTTTCGTGTGCTTCTGTTGTGCGTGAGCGCTGGGGCGGGGGCGGGGGCTTACCTGGTGTTGGATTACCATTGAACCACCAAACAGAAGGAGTGAGTAGGGGGAAATGACACTGGTATCACGTAGAAACACCTTACTAGTCTCAACCTGAAAATGGGGAACAGATATTTAGAGCTCGCATTTGCTGAATTGGTGTGCTGGGGCTGATACCATAATCACAGATACATTATTGTACGGAAATGCTAAAAATCCGACATCAGATTTTCAGGCATGGAAAATCGAACGTTATTCATGGCAATTTATATGGGCGCGAGGATGGCAAATTTATTTGGCAAGCACGGCAATTTCCTGGCAAAAAAATGAACTGAGGCGGATTTGCCATGCTCATCAACTAAACTTGCCGCCCTCGGCAAACATAATTTGCCATGCAAAAATGTTCGATTTGCCATTCCTAAAAATCTGACGTTCGCTGGATATTCGGGTCCTTATTATATGGCATATGGGTCACTAAAATCGAGCACTACTTCAAACAGAAATAGGAATCTAAGAAATTAATTAGTACGTGCAAATTTCTCTGAATCTGCTAGTGTCTAGAAGCCAAGGTAGTGGTACATATACTATCTGACACCAAAATCATATTATACAAAAACTAACTAAATAGACAACATCCACCTCAAGAAGAAAACAAGATGGCAGGGATTGAGAGATACTCTTCCAGTCATGCAAGTCTAAAACAAACCTTTTCAAGGAACACCAGAAATGGGTATTGCACTGACTTCAAGCTGTGATTCACAGACGATGGGTGTATTTGAACTTCTCGCCTTCCATCATACCATCGAGGACGATCCTTACCAAACAGAACATCAGATGGCTTTCTGCCACCCAAAGCTCCTGGATCAACACCCTCCAGAGTTGCTGCAACATTAGGGTATAGACCTGCACTTATGACCGACTACAAATGCCACGTAAGCATTTTATAAAAATGTTAGCATAATATTGAAAATTTAAAAAATAAATGGTAAGATATTATACTTCTGAACAAGTAACAGTACGAGATCATTTCTTAAACATGGGCATATTTATTTTAGACTGTGGTGCACATCAACAAACTGACAAAAAGGTGTACAAAAATCACATCATTACCTTGATAACTGAGGTGTAGCCAGCATATAAGTTGAACGGAAGAGATATATTGGCAAACCAACTCTCAAGATTGCTTTTTCTATTCCCATTCATTTGATTCTGGAAAACGGTAAAATATATTGGCATTAGAAGATTGATTTTTATGTCTGTCTCCACTCAAATTAGAAAAGGAGAATTCAGGCAACAATGAGTAAAAGTAAAGTGCATTGTACCATCTGCAGTACCCCAAAAGAAAGGAAGCTACTTCCTCTCTTCTCTATCTGATGTTACTAAATTTTCAAGGTCTCGAGACAGGAATTTTAAACATTACTTTTACAACTTTGTTGTCATACAACAAATTAAGAAAACTAAATGTAAAATATCTCAATTGCCACTAAAGTCACTAAACTTCATAAATTAAATTAGCAGGTTAGTACTCCTAAACCTGTAATCTGGAAAAGTAGAAGTTCAGCTATTTTGATTTAAGAAGTATTCATATAAGCAACTTGTGAAAGTGAAACTAAAGGCACCTCCTTTCTTTTGAGGGTGAGAAACTCCCAGAGATGGAAAAAAACTGGAATAGATTAATTGTGAATCCTATATTCAACTCAAATATAATGATATAGGTGTTTATGCCTATTTAAGGTAGAAGTGCACTGGAGGCAGAGTTAACTTGGACCATCATGTGACACAAACCGCCAGGATCACCCAAGTGATCCACACATGAGCTTCGTGATTTCAGTACACAGTTTGTAATCAACTAACAGGACAAAGTTATAAGACACATTATACAAATTTAGAGTAAATTATCAGGTTAATTTTTCAATCAACTAACAGGACAAAGTTATATGACACATTATCCAAATTTAGAGTAAATAATTATCAGGTTAATTTTCAGTTACTTACGAACTAATGCAATTCTTTAAGACATACCAGATTATCTTTAGGAAGATCCACAAGTCCAATGTCTGCTAACAATGAGCCATACTGTAGACGCATGTCCCTGGGGATAAAAATCAAATTAGATGGTTGTAGTTGACAGTTACTCCCTCTGTAAACTAATATAAGAGCGTTTAGATTACTAAAGTAGTGTTCTAAACGCTCTTATATTAGTTTACGGAGGGAGTACTTTACAATTTTACTACAAAATAAAATTGAAAAACTTATGTTTGTTAGCAGTAACTGCTCAGTTGACTCTACATTAAAGTATAACAAATTTGGAAGTAGGCGTGAACAAAAAACAGGTTAACAATCGCTTATACAATTAGTAGTGAACTACAGAAGATATGTTCTTGCACCAACGCGGGTATAGAGGAGAGCTGCAAGTTACCAACCAATACTTGAGCTTTGCTAGGTTCACTTAAACCCTAGCTGGTATCACTACGGTTACCATGTGATATTGAGATGGTTGGGTGGTTGCTGATGTGGTAGCGACAAAACGAGAAAATTGATTTATCTGGGCTTTTTTTTATCTCAAAAAAGGTGATAAGTAACTAGTTCCTTCTATCACAGTATTACTAACCAGAATCTCAATCTAGAACCTGAAGATTAAATAACTGTTAGGAATCCAACCTGATCATGTACATCACTGTACTGTTCAAGTAGAATGAACGGCAAAACTGATGAGCAGATCTAGCTCCATGCTGCAATTCAGAATCATCTTTTAGTGTCTGGTATGTACAGCACAAACCATGCCAATTGTAAATTCTAAGATAAAGCATGGTGCTAACTATTATGCATACATACAACTCTATCAAATGACAAAAACTGAATTCCATAACAAAAGAAAGCAGTTACCTCTTGCAGTATGCGGGACCACTTGTTGTATGCAATAACCATTAACAAATGATCTGATTGTTTGTTATCTATTATAGAAGTAGACCCATCAAGATTTTCATTCAACAATGCAGCCTTTGCTTTCTCTACATTTTGCTTCTGTGTTACAAAAAAACAGGAATGTCAGGACATAATTAAAATACATAAAATAGTTTTTTCAGAATAAAATACATGAAACATTTATCATTCTATACAAATAATACCTCATCTTTTGGAGAGATGAAAGGGGATTTATAACTCAGAAAAGCAGCAACAGAAAGAATTGGTGATAAGCAGCCAAAGATAGCCCCATAGAGCATCATCTGCAGTTCTCATAGGCACATCAGAACAGGAAGAAAAGGAGTTGGTATAAACTACAAAAATTATGTTGGACAGATAGATTAATTTTAGTGAACCCTTGGACAGATACAAAACCGATACGTGGCAAAACTCAATTAATCACAAGGTATGAAAAGGAGCACTACACATACAAATTAATGTAAATTCTTCTACGTTAGTCAACTGGTACAGAAATGGATAGAAGGGGTGCAATATGCAACAATTCAAAGATACATGAGGAACACAATAGGGTCTATCACTGAAATTTTTAATTCCATCATGCATTGAAAATAGAATATGCCTCCAGATTTTGTGAATAGGGCAGTGTAGCGATGACTAAAGACTAACTGACTAAGGGGAAATCGGTTTCCGTGGCCTGGAAGCGCAACATCAATCGATGGAAGGGGTCCGGGTCATGGACCGAGCCCCAAGCCGCAGCCACCGTGTCGTGGAACCCATCGAGCCTCAACCAGAAGTCCTCAAAATGAAATCGTCTATGCGCCGTGGGCATGGGGGAGCAGTCCAGCAGCAGGGGGGAGTGGTCCGAGATGACCGACGCAAGGCAGCGAAGGTGACATTCGCCGTGTGCATCCTCCCAGTCCGAGGTGCAGAGCACACGGTCCAGGTGCACAAGAGTGGGAGGGGACTGCTCGTTCGACCACGTGAAGCAACGCCCGTTGAGGTAGACCTCCTTAAGCGCAAGGTCATTGACGAGGCGGCGGAATCTGCCCATCATACGACGATTTAAGTTGCCGTTGTTCTTGTCCTCGTCGCGCAGGATGAGGTTGAAGTCTCCGCAAAGCATCCATGGCCCGGGACAGGCCACACGAATCTCCCGCAGCTCAAGCAAGAACGCAATTTTGTCCGCGTCGTCTTGAGGTCCATACACGACAGAGAGCCACCAAGGGGTGCCCGAGGCCGTGGCCACTCTGGCCGAGAGGGCATTCATGGTGAACAACGGGTCCGTGATACGGCCCTGCTCTTCCAAGCCAGTAAGATGCCGCCCCGCGTGCCAAGAGCTGGGAGGTATGTGTAGTCATCGAACTCTGAACCGAGGGTGTCAAGAACAACAGACGAACAAGTTGGCCATCTCTCGGGAGCTCATATCGCGCTTTGACACCGGGGCCTGACGGCTTCACCGCGCGCAGGCTTACCAGCTGGAGTGCCAAGACGACAGGCAGTATCCGCGACAAGTTGGCCATCTCTCGGGAGCTCATATCGCGCTTTGACAAGGCCCAGGAGGATCGAGCTCTCACTCAGGAGGAGGATTGGCTGCGAAAGCGCCTCAAGGTCTCGTACCTTGGCCTTGCTTCGTTGGAACGCACCATCGCCAGGCAGCGCGCCCGCATCGCCACGCTCAAGGAAGGCGACGCTAGCATGGGATTCTTCCACCGGCAATGCTCCTTTCGTCGTCAGAAGAACCGGATCTTTAGCCTGGCCGTGGATGGGCACACGGTCACCGACCAGGACGCGATGGCGCAGGCTGCTTTTGAGCACTTTGACGAGATCCTGGGCACGGCCGTCGACCGCGACCTTACGCTCAACTTGGAGGGGCTCATTGAGCCTTGCGACCTGGCGAGCCTGGACGCTCCCTTCAGCGTGGAGGAGGTATGGGACGCGATCAAGCGCCTCCCCGCTCGCAAGGCACCGGGGCCTGACGGCTTCACCGCGGAGTTTCTGCGAGCTTGCTGGACCATCGTTCGACAGGACCTTATGGATGTCTTCCAGCAGCTGTTCGAGATGCGGGGCCGTGGCTTTGGCAAGCTCAACCAAGCCCTCATGACCCTACTGCCCAAGCGCGCCGACGCCCAGCAGCTTCGTGACTATCGCCCGATCTGCTTGATTCATATCGTGGCCAAGATATTCACCAAGGTCCTGTCTCTGCGGCTTGCCCCCAGATTGGATAGCTTGGTCAGTCGCAACCAGAACGCGTTCATCACCGGCCGGAGCCTCCATGATAACTTCATCCTCGTGAGGCAATCTCTCAAAATGCTGCACCAACTCGGGGCTCCGCGGATCATGCTCAAGCTCGACCTCACGCGCGCCTTTGACTCCATATCTTGGCCATTCCTCTTTGAGGTTTTGCGCCAATATGGGTTCGGGGACAGATTTCGGGAATGGCTTGCGATCCTGTTATCGACGTCCAGCACCCGTGTCATGATGAACGGCAAGCCGGGCCCCCGATCTGGCACCGCTCAGGCCTGCGACAGGGCGACTCCATGTCCCCCCAGCTGTTTGTTCTCGCTGTGGACACGCTTGGGCGGCTGATGCACCGCGCGCTCGATGCCGGCATACTGCAGCAGTTGCTTCCCCGACGCCCGATCCCGGCGATCTCCCTCTATGCTGACGATGTGATGCTATTCTGTCATGCCACGCCAGAGGACGTTGCTGCCATCAAGGGTATCTTGACCCTGTTCGGCAAAGCGAGCGGGCTGCTGGTTAACTATGCGAAGAGCTCCGCCACCGTCCTGCACGGTGACATGCAGGAACACGAGGTGATCGCCCAATTGGGTTGCCTGGTGGTGCAGCTTCCCATCACTTACCTGGGCATCCCGTTGTCGACGCGACGGCCTTCTGCCGCCCAGTTGCAACCCCTCGTCGATACGGTGGCTGCCCGGCTTCCTACCTGGAAGGCGTGGCTCATGAACAAAGCCGGGCGTCTTGCCCTTGTCAAATCAGTCCTCAACGCAATACCAGTGCACCAGCTGCTCGCGTTCGCTCCCCCAAAGAAGACGCTCAAACAATTGGCGAAGATCCAGCGAGGCTTCTTGTGGGCTGGGCGGGCCGTGGCCAACGGTGGCCATTGCCATGTCAACTGGAGCCGTGTGTGCCGACCTGTCGCGTATGGTGGGCTGGGAGTCCGAGACCTGGAGCGCGCTGGTCTCGCGCTACGGTTGCGATGGCTGTGGTTCGCCCGCGTCGATCCGGACTGTGCTTGGCAAGGTCTCGATCTGCAGTTCTCACACGAGGAGCGCGCGCTCTTCTTCGCCTCCACTACCATGATCATTGGAAATGGCTCGACGGCGCTTTTTTGGGAAGATCGCTGGATTGGCGGGCAGTCTGTAGGTGAGATAGCTCCCCTACTCTACCAATGCATTCCCAAACGTCGACGCAAGGCCAGGACGGTGGCAGAAGGGCTGGCAGGTAACTCTTGGGCACATGATATACAAGGGGTCCTGGGTCTGCACGAGATCGGACAATACCTGCTGCTATGGTAGGCTGTGTGCCACACCATCCTGACGAACGAGCCGGATCGCCTGCTCTGGAGGTGGACCACCAATGGCATCTACTCGGCGCGCTCGTGTTATGCGGCCAGTTTTCAGGGATCCACACGGAGCCATTCTTGGAAGCTGGTATGGAAGAGCTGGGCGCCTCCACGGGTAAAAAATTTCCATTGGCTCGCCGCCCAGGATCGCTGCTGGACCGCTGAAAGGCTTGCGCGACGTGGCTTGCAGCATCACCCTCGATGCCTCCTCTGCGACCAGGCCTTGGAAACTATCCAGCAGCTGCTGCTGACATGCCCCTTTGCACGTCAGACCTGGCACCTTGTCCTTGATTGGTTGCATATTCCGGTCCAAATCCCCGATGAGGAGCACACGGTCACGGAGTGGTGGCTGAGCGCGAAAGAGCTCGCGCCGCCGGCGCATCGGAAGGCCCTCAAATCCATCGCGCTGCTTGTGCCCTGGATGCTATGGAAGCACAGGAACGCGTGTGTCTTCGACAACGCCACGCCATCCATCGAATCCCTAGTGGATAGGATCAAGGACGAGGCCCGGTGTTGGGCTAGAGCAGGAGCCCAGGGACTTCGGGTTGTTCTGCCCACAACCTGGGATGTCCACTGATTTTGTGCTTTTCTTTGTACTGCTCACCTCCTAGGAGGATTGTTCTACCTTTTCCATGAAATGAAATGCAAAGGTCCTTTGCGTTTTCTCGAAAAAAAATCGGTTTCCAAATTTGCATGGTAACCTTAAGATTACAAATAAGATCCATCCTAGTCCTTCCTCTCATCCAGTACTAACGAAATTAATGAGCGTTACAACTGACATGGTGAGATTCTCTTATGGCAACCATCATAGATGATATGCTAATTAGGAAAGGTATCCCAGCAATCTACCAAGTTACTTTGATGAAACTGTATGCATCAAATAACTAGCCCCTCCATCCAAAATACATGACATTTTAGATATGTGCAGGGTCTCTATGATGCAACCTTAGCCGCTATTTTGTATGTGAATACATTAGTACAAAATTATAGGAATTGCAAGCTTATAAAAAAATAATGACAAATCTAATGATATAATTTTGATTTGACTAACCTCAGTTATCTTATTATATACCAATAGTTAAAGTTTGACTGTACACTTTCTAGGAAGTCGTCTATTTTCGATGGATGGGGGAGTGCTACATATGATAAATGAACCAGTGAAATATATGTCAGCCGCACCTTGCCAATCAAAACATCAACAGGTAGTTTTGCTAAATGATAGCCAAGAGGTGATAACTCTTCATGTCCTTCAAAGGCTCCAACCTACTCAAAAGTCAAGACAACAAACAGACAGGATAAAGTTTGATGACGAGCTAGAAAAGAAATATGAATATTGATCTACCTATGATCAGCACACTGCAGGTTTACATGATAGAAAGCAGAATGGAACCTTAAATAACAAGTCAATTGCAGAGGAGATAGCTTCTTCTTTTGGGGGCTCTACAGCCTGCAAAATTATGATAGACAACGTAATGTGAGCACTCTGCAACACAATGTCACACAGCTGACACAAAACAGCAATCAAAACATATATAACTATAATGAAGCTCATGTTGTGACAGAAAACTTGAAAGGTATCATGGATGTGACTGACCCGCCTCCCTACCAACCCAACACAAAAAAATGGTATTTGGGGGAGGGGGGTTGTACCTTTAGTAGGAATGATTTTATGTCACCCAGATGAAGTGATTTTATTTGCAAACACAGCTCAGTCAATGGCATCCGCAGCATCTCAGGCACCTTATAAACAAAGTAGACAGAAATATCAGTGCAAAATGGTTAAATGTTCCATCTAGGATGAGTGAGATTATCTTTAGCATATGAATAGTACTAATGTAAGTGTAGCCCACTTGCGTCGAGACAATACATATCTGCATATGTTGAAATATTGGATGCAAAATCTCTTGTGCAGAATTCAGATTTCTAACTTTCTTAATTAAATGCAGATGGCATGTCAGGGCTGAGATAGCAAGTGCGGGAAAACTGGTAGGTTTTTATGAAGCATGATCAACAAACAAGGAATAGCAGAAAGGTCCTTATACTCTAGAGAATCTGACTGATGTATCTTGGACGCAAGATCTTATACAAAAATAAAGTGAGTATGACATGCAATAACCTGAAATGGCCGCATCAGTTTTTCAAAACGATGGTGAGTATAAAGGCAGAAACACAACCCAGGCCTCACACGACCAGCTCGTCCCCGTCTCTGTTTTGCATTTGCACGAGAAATCCAATCTTCTACTATGCTTGACATTTTCTGCAAAAATATACGACAGAATAGTTAGAAGTGTCATTTACTTGAGATATTATGTCTCAACTTAATCATCGTCATAAACATATTACATATGGCATCCTTATAGGATACCATTTTATTAAGATTTTATCATGTCAACGAATGCATTAAAAGGTTATTATCATGGTCGCGAGGGCAAGCACAAAAAGAACGAAGCTGCTAAGTCATTGATGTGTTCCGCACGTGCATGTTTTCTAGAACACATCCACGTGCGCTTGCTACTGTGGGTAACTAGGCATCATAGGCTACAAGTCTAAATCACAGGCTTTACACAATGTGGCCTTGTAGAAACCTACACATGATGCACATATGACCACTACACCATCAAGTATGATTTCATGAGTGCACTACTTCAAAGGTATTTCACTCAGAAATCCGTGGCCACTACTTCATATAAATAACTTAACGATCAATGTCTGCATGCCCAAAAACCATCAGAGTAACTAGTATTGAAGTGTATGTGGATTGCCTAGCCCTTTCCATCAGTTCGGACTTTTGGTTATGTTGGCTACTGCATGAAGCTTAAAATGGTATCAGAGCCTAAGGTCTTGAGTTCAAGTCCTGGCTTTCGCAATTTATCCACAAATTGCTGCTGCCCCCCTCTGTGTCCACATATAGGCCTCCTGAGCCATACCTCTGAGTCTATTCACGTGTTGACTTCCCGCGTCACACGTGAGAGGGGGTGTTGAAGTGTATGTAGATTGCCTAGCCCTTCCCATCAGTTCAGACTTTTGGTTGCGTTGGCTAGTCCATGAAGCTTACCAACTAGAATGTTGTGACGAAACCCATAGGCTAATAAAGAGAGTGCAATAGTATTTCACCCAGCAGTTATACTTGGTGAACTTGTGCTTGTGGTTTGCATAGTGTATTGATCCTTGTTGGAAAAGTTTTATTTGTTGAAAAAGCACAAATGACAGGTACAAACAAGAGAGATACCTTCTGTGGGTTATAACGATTCTCTTTGTGTTTTCCAGTATCAACTACATATACAACATCATCAATTGTAATGCTAGTCTCCGCTATGTCCGTGGCAAGAATAACCTGCAATACCTTGTCGTAAGTACTAATAAGTAACTAAGTACTTGCTAGATTTAGGGAGACAAGAGTACACCTTGCGAATGTTTTCTGGTGGAGACTGGAACACCTTCCTTTGATCAGTGGGTGAAAGCATTGAATGCAAAGGAAGGATCCAATCAGATGATGCCCCTTTGAATCTAACTGAAGCAGATAATCTATCAATCAGCATTTCGATCTCTGCAACTCCCTGTGGTACAATCAATGACAAATGGATGCTCCACATGATAAGAAATAAGAAATATATGTATTTGAAAAAACAAACATTAAGCTGACATAATGCAATAAACTTACAGGAAGAAATACTAGGACAGCGCCTAAGGGGCAGTTCTCGTCAATATAGCATATTAAGTCTTCCAGCAGATCAAAATCAATGACATCTTCGTTTAAGCGTTTCTGAGTTGACAATTGAAGATTTTCAGTGAGAACTGAAACGTAAAAAAAAAAGGTGCAAGACATATGGTTCAGAGAACAAACTCACTAGATTCAGGTTGGTCCTTTCACTGTATGACTGATAGCAATCAGAGCTATAGTGAGGATTAACATAATTTTCAGAAAGCATTGACTCGTCCCCCCATGAGGACATGACAAGGTTCTTCATTCCTCTCCGGTTATTCACTGAGCTACTAGCATGCTTCCACTGGAAAAGAAATTGAGAAGGATTTAGGCATTGATATAGCACACAATTGATGAGAAACAGTGAAGGACAAGTATCATGCATATAAACTTGCCCGCCGGCTAGCTTCGAGGATTTGAAGGCGCAGATACTTGCACAAATGCCTATCACTGTATACCATAAGATTAAGCATATGTATAACACTCTTTCCCTAAAACAATTCAAATTTCCAAGTTTCTAACAGGGAATTCTAGCTTGTGCAGGTACGAGCCTCATCATATCCTTGCATCATATTGGGCTGGCAATACATGGAAAATAAGTTGCATGCCATCCTTGATTCTTGAAAACAACTGTGATCAGACACAGAAGATCAAGAAAAAGATATCTAGTGCTCACAAAAACCTAAGATGTGTTCTGTGCTAATAATATCATATAATGGAAAACTAGATCAGTATATAATTTGAAAACAGGGGATATTTACAAGATATAGTATACAGTTTGAAAACAGGGGATATTTACAAGATATAGTAATTGAGACAGAGCAGCAGTAGTCAAAGGCTCCAACAGTAAGGTCCTAGAAAGGGGCTCCAACGGTTGACAGATTTGTATTACACTGAGAATAAAAATTAAGCAAAGGGAAACCTTTTCTCCATGCTGTGCGAAGTATGCTCCTGATGCAGGAGAATCCAAAGCAAGACAGTACTCCATTTTCTCATAAACATCTTCAAGGAAGTGAGTTGAAACTGGGTGTGTTCTTCCTTCAACACTAATCACAGGGCAATCTCCAAAATATCGTGCGAATAGGCTTGAATCAACAGTTGCAGACCTGAAGATAAAGCACAAAGATATAAATACACAGATCTCATAATAATCGGTGCAACAAAAAACTGCAAATGTGAAAAGAAATTAAAAAAATATATAAGGGAATGGACATTACATGAGAATCACTTTCAGCTTTCTTCCTGGTTGATTAGAGCGTTTTTCAACAAGACTCTTAAGAACAATCAGTAAGAAGTCGCTCTGACAGGGGCAAATTAGGATTAATCATGTGATTCATCTATCATACGAAGAAACAAGACATTTTGTAGCACATAAAGCAAGAACATACACAAGCAAGTACATACCAAAATAGTGCGTTCATGTACTTCATCTACTACAACATGAGTAACATCACTTAAGTCTTTGTTTCCCTGAAATATGTGAAGTTTGTAAGAAAGGATCCTTAGCAGCTATTAAGAAATGACAAAGGCAGAAGAACAAATATTAAGAAAAAACAGTATTATTTTTTAGTAGCCGAAAGCCTGAAACTTTGGCACACAATCAAAACACTTCATGAAGACACAACAATGATAGATATGAGGGCAGTACTTACAGATAACTTTCTCAGAAGGATACCAGTTGTACAGAACAGAAGCTTTGTTCTCTCATTCCTAAAGCAGTAGCAAGAATCAAAATTATTACAAACATATCTACAACGCATCGCTGAGACTTGTAATAACTCCGAATGAATATCATATGCATATGAGAAAGAAAGAACAAGCACCGAGCACTGTCGAGACGAACTTGATATCCAACCAAGGAATCTTTAGAGCCAGGTGAAGATTCACACCTTTCATCAGACACTCTTTCTGCTACCGAAATGGCCTATAAATAAGTAGACTAATCCAAGTTATATTTAACAATGTATGTATGTTCAATCAAAAAGAAGATACGGATTGATGTCAAAAAGAAAAAGATATGGATGATCATCTCCAGCGACTGTAAGATCAGTGCTTTAAATATAACAGACAGAAATAGGCAGTTACCGTCCCAAATGATCTCATAATAATGCAGCATTTTATGATGTACGGTCACTATATGGTTGAACCCTGATTTTTTGGGGGAGGAATTCAAAAAAAATCAAATCTAAAGCTAAGAATGTTGCAACATAATCTTATATTATATTGTATTTTATTTGGGTTGCTCAAATTAATACCAAGACGTTTGGATTTAATTTAGCATATGACAGGAGGAAAATAGTTTCCATAATACCCTGAGTCGATTCAATAGTTCATAGGCATTTGGTTTTTATCTGAAGTTCGTCTTGTCTATCTTGCTTACAGGTTTTTCCAAGCCATTTGTTTTTTCTTCTGCTGTCCCAAAATTCTTGTCTTCAATTTGTCTGGATCCATATCTAGACAAATACTCCCTCCGTCTCAAAATAAGTGTCTCAACTTTAGTACAACTTATAAAGTTGAGACACTTATTTTGGGACGGAGGGAGTATAAGACAAGAATTTTGGGACCGAGGTAATATTATAGAACAATGATGTTGCATTGAAAAGGAAAGATGAAATATAAGTTCTAAACCGTGATTATACCGCTATCCTCCTAGGTTGTGTGCAAACAATGTTGCAATTACCACCAAGCTCAGACTCAATCATATCATCCAAAATAAACTGTGGCACCTGCAAGTGGATGACAAATAACCATGAGAAATTCCACGCTTCTGGAAGGATTAGAATTAACAGCCCAAGCTGGTACTTGTGCTGCATCGTCTTCAGTACCAAATATATTTCCAAGTGCTCTAGAAAAAACATGTTAGAAATATAACAATCGTCAGGCCCAGGCGCAGGGGTGTGCGACCTGTGCGGCCGCACAAGGCCTCCAGGTGGCAGGGGCACCAATTTAGGTGCACATCAGTAACTTTTCTTTGAGCAGAAGTGCACATCAGTAACTAGGCCTGCATGTTAGTTAATGACAGATGCAGCCAGCAGGCCGAAAGGCCCGGATAGCGCTGCATGCCTGGAGAATACCGATTGTTCGCACACACAAAAAAAAAGGCCTGGAAAATACCAATCGTTCGCACACACAAAAGAAGGCATGAGCGCAGGAGCAGTAATCCCAATCTACAGTCTAACCCTAACGGCGCAGCAGACGGACGGCAGCTGCGGGCCGAGGACGCAGCAGAGGACCAGCAGCCGCCAGCATAGGCAGGGCCCTCAACACAGCAAGGGACAGCAGCAACAATAGCAGGTGAGTGGGCAGGCACACGGCCGTATTCTGGCAAAGTGCTAAATCGACTTAATCAAATCAATTCGACTTAATCAAATCAATCTCTAAATCAACTAATACAGAGCACTTCAATGTACAGGACAGGTGCTAGCTCGCTCGTTGCCACATTCATTTCACAATCCTCATAGTACTAATCAAGGGTGTGTCATCTTTGTCCAACGTGCACATCTGATCGATCTCGCTGTGATGGCATCACGCCTCTCCATCAGTCCCTCACGCCTCGTCCAGGACATTTCGACAAGGCCAAATTTGACATCTGTGAGTTCCGCAGTCTTAGTTCTACAAATAATATCCTGCTGACTGTTTGATGTGTATACCTTCAAATTTGTAATTTTCATCATTTATATACTTGTATATTAATATCCAAGTTGTGTCCTCTAGAGAATATGAATCTAGTTAGGAGACATGAGAAGAAAATTAAAATTAGAGGACTTAATTCAATATCATAAAGGAGTTGTAGATAAGTTGATTATAGTTTGATCATTCTAGGGAAATAGGCCTCATTTTAGAATTTGGCACAGGACCCCTAATTTCGCCGGCCTGGTCCTTGCAATTGTATTGGACAGACAGGACAGCCATATACTCCCTCCGTCCCGAAATAAGTGACTCAAGTTTGTACTAAAGTTAGTACAAACTTGAGTCACTTATTTTGGGACCGAGGGAGTATATCACAAGATTACTCTGTTCACATATTGAATGGTGATCGTCGAGAGACCGGATGGCTCCGCTCCTAGCGCCCCTCCCGCTCCCCTAGCTCCCCTCTCCACCAGCCCAGCCGCCGTCGACTCCACGCCGGTAGCCCTCCTCCCTCGCTCTGCCATGCCCCCCACCTCACCCACCCGCTCCCTCTCCGGTGAGCGCGTCTCCTCCGGCGACAGCCGCTGGTCTGACTCCGGGTTTGACAGCGCGGCTCCCTCTCGTTCCTACCGCGACATCGCTCGCACCCCACCGCCGGCTCTGCCCGTCCGCGACGTCGTTCCCGCGCCGCCGCCCAGCGGCCCCCAGGCTGCCCGCCTCCGCCCCGCTCGGAGGTGCACCGCGTCTCGCGTGGCGCCTCGGTGGACGCCAACGGCTACCAGCAGCTGCGCCGCAGGAACCGACGTTGGCCTCACCGCGAGCCTGCGTGGAGCCCGTCGCCGCAGCGCCAGCGCAACCCATCCCCCGAAGAGCTAGCCGGGCTCTGTTTCCGCTGCCTCGACCCCCGCCACCGCGTCTGCGATTGCACCAACGACATTCGCTGCAGGTGGTGCCTCATCTCCGGCCACGACTCCCGTGGCTGTGACGACTTCCACCGCCACGCTGGGCGCGTTCCACCCGCCGCCCCAAGGGCTGCCGTGCACCACGCTGGCCGCGACCCCCCCCCCCGCCGCCCTGTGGACTGCCGCGCCCCAGACACCGGCTCCTGCTCCGGTTGTGCAGGTCGCCCCCAACCACCGGCCCCAGCTCCGGTCGCGCACGTGAACGCCGCTAAACCAACGCGCATCATCATGTCGCGCACCGTTGAGATGGAGGAGGCGGAGGAGGTGCTCAGCCGGACTCGTCCCCAGGTGTCCGCCGACGACATCGTTGAGCTCCTCTACTCCACATTCGGCTTTGAAGAAGGCGACTTCACCACCCACCTCCACAAGCCTGAAGATTTCCTAATCATCTTCGGCTCCCGCGCCTCCAAGGACCGCATGAACGGCGACCACTACATCTGCTGCCCACGCTTCTCACTGTCGCTTCGCCCATGGTGCAAACTTACCCACGCCGGCTCCGGTGGGTTCGAATACCGCGTCGAGCTCGAGCTCCGCGGCATCCCCGCCCATGCCTGGCACTTAGCGACAGCAGAGCACATCCTCGGGACCGGTGTCTGGATTGAGCGCCTCCACCCGCAGACACGCTCCCGCGCCGACCTGGCCACGTTCCGCCTCTCCGGGCGCCGCGCACGACCCCGCCGACATTCGCCGCGCTGCGACACTGGAGATCGTCGAGGTCACTCCGGGACGCACCGCCTCCTCCGCCCCCATGCTCACCACCCTCACGTACCCCATCGCCATCGCCCTCGCCCGATCCGACGTCGACCGGGCTTGCGCCCCCACCGGTCATGCGGCTCGCCCAGATGGGGCGGGTGACGGGCGCGTGGCGGCTGATGGCGACGCCGCTGCCGGTCAGGGCCCCGGACGCGGCCGTTCGCGCTGCCGCGGCCGCAAGCGCCGCCGCACTGCCGCTGCTCCGGAAGGACGTGCCGACAGCATGTCTGTTGACGCTGCCGGCTGGACGCACCTCCGTGGCCAGCACCGCGCTGACGGCCTCGCCGTCGCCGATCGCTGGTCCGGAGTCTGCACCGCCGTGCGCGCAGACACGCCGCCCGTACCGTCGCCAGCCCGGTGCATGGACGCCTGGCCCACCGTCTGCACCCAGGGCCACCCCTCTCGTCACAAAGCTAAAAGAGGAAAGAGGGGAGGAAAGAAAAAGCGCGAAAGAAAGGAGGCTGCGCTAGCCAAGGCTGCGGCGGCAGCAGATCCCAGGCCGACAGGATCGCCTCTGCGGGAGACCGTGCATGTCGCTGCCCCTGCTGGCCCCCAACCACTGGTGCCAACTCCCCCGACAAGATCGCCTCAGCAGGAGGACATGCATGTCGCTGCCCCATCTGGCCCCCAACTGCTGGCGCCAATCCCCCCCACCTCTGACGCCAGGCCAGACGCGGCCCCGTCACATGTGTCGCCTAGCGACCTGGTGGGCGCAGCGACTGATGTTGAGCCCACCTGCAGCGAGGTCCCGGACTCCCAACCAATGGCGCCGCCCGTCGCCACAGTGGATGATGATCCTTTGTCGGGACAAAGTCACTTTGTGCGCGTTAGCGCCTGCCGCCGCCGCACCACATGCTGACCTATCTTGGTGTCGCCCTGCCGCCAACCCATGGCCTGCTGATTGCTCCCATTGCTGATGCGCCTGATTGCCAGCCCGCAAGCCCTGCAGCAGCCCACGCCCAGCTGCAGATCCTCCAAAGGCCCCAAAACCTGGACTCTCCCAGGCCATCGCCCTCCAACCCTTTCGCTGACGGCCCATCGGATGAAGATGTGATCCAGACGCCAACGCCCACCATCAAAAGTGCAACACGCTTCGCGTCCCCCCTGTCACACTCCGCCGCAACCGCCCACGTGCTCCCTCGACAAGCTCCTGGACCCTTGGCGACTTCCTCGCCGCGGCCACCAGGCAGCTCAGCTCGGTCCTCCCCACTCCGGGCCATAAACCGAGAAGACAGCCGCTGAGCTTTGCCCAACCTCGGCGTGGGCGCTCAGCCACCGCAGCCAAGACGAAGACCGGGGCACTGCCCACTGCCGGACGCCGCACGCAGGTGCAAATACTGCGCATGCTCGGCATCGTCGGTGTGGATCAGGCGATCACCCCGGAAGCCATGAAAGCATACGATGACATCTTTGTTGCGCCGATCCCCAAGACTGTCCTTGCGGCCATTGCGGCACTAGTTGGGCGCGAGCTCCCCACCGACCCCTCTGTCGCACCGGTTACTACGGTCATCGATGGCAGGCCGATCGAGGCCTAGCCGTGCGCTTGTGCCCCCTGTGTCGATCATGCTTTTATGGATTATGGCCTGAAGATTATTGTCTGGAATGTGCGTAGACTGAACACCCGCGCTCGGCGCACCGCCATTTGCTCGCTGATTGTTTCTACCGACGCGTCGATCGTCTGCTTCCAAGAAACCAAGATGGAGTTCATCCACATGTCCACTGTCCTCGAAACGCTACCAATAGAGAGCAGAGCTAGAGACAAGATGCCTAGGACCTGGAGGAGATCCATAAGAACCAAGTCGTGGAGAAGATAGCATCAAACTGGAGATAATAAACCTAACTCTCCACTTGGTTCGAACTTCGATGAGTATGTTTACCTGCCGGCGATCGGCACTGGCGGCGGTATCCTGCTGGCCTGGAAGAGCAGGACGGTGACTGTTGACAATCACATGTTCAGCCCCAACACGCTCACTACCTAGGTTTCAACTCCATCGAGCGTTGATGCCCCCTGGTGGCTGACCATTGTATATGGGCCGCAGCAGGACCATGAGAAGATCGCGTTTCTTCAGGAAATCCGCGACGTCCGCGCCAATTGCGACGGTCCTTGGATGCTTTGCGGGACTTCAACTTGATCTACCGAGACGAAGACAAGAACAACGGGAACATCAACAGACACATGATGGGGCGCTTCTGTCGTGTTATCAACGACCTCACGCTTAAGGAGGTTTACCTTAATGGTCGGCGATACACATGGTCAAATGAGCAGACCCCGCCCACACTGGTTCACCTTGACCGAGTACTCTGCACCGCGGATTGGGAGGAGCGACACGGCGAGTGCCACCTTGGATGCCTCGCCTCGGTTGTATCCGATCATAGCCTGCTCATGCTGGACTGCTCGCCCTCGCCCCCGGTGCACCGGTGCTTCCAATTCGAGGAGTATTGGACGCGCATTGCAGGCTTCCAAGACGTGGTTGCGGCTGCTTGGATTTCGGTGGACGATCTGAGCCCGTTCCGCCGCATAATGCGGCGCATGCAGGCCACCGCGCGCATGCTCACGAGCTGGAGCGCTCGCGCCGTGGGCAACATCCGTGACCAGCTCGCGATCTCGCGTGAGTTGCTCCTGCGTCTCGACTCGGCCCAGGAGCTTCGCCAGCTCACGCCCCACGAGGACTGGCTCCGCCGACAGATCAAGCTGTCATACCTTGGCCTTGCTTCGCTCGAGCGAACTCTGGCTCGGCAGCGCGCGCGCATCTCTTCTCTCAAAGATGGCGACGCCAACACATCCTTCTTCCATCGCCAGTGCACCTATCGCAAGCAGAAGAACAGGATCCACTCCTTGTCGGTTGACGCGTGCTCACCGATCAGACTGGCATGGCCGCGGCGGCCTTCGCGCACTACGATTCCCTGCTCGAGACCGATCGACCTCGAGATTGCGCCCTTGACCTGCAGCACATCATCGAGCCGACCGCCCTTGACGACCTGGAGGCCCCATTCTCTGAAGACGAGATTTGGAAAACCATTAAGCGCCTGCCGACGCGCAAGGCGCCCGGCCCTGACGGTTTTACCGCGGAGTTCCTTCGATCCTGCTGACCCGTCGTCAAGCACGACTTCGTCTGCGCCTTCCAGCAACTTCATTCGCTCCGTGGACGAGGATTCAGTTGTCTGAACCAAGCGCTGCTCACGCTGACCCCAAAGCGCGCCGACGCTGCCAGCCTGTTTGACTACAGGCCCATCAGCCCCATCCACCTCGTCGCCAAGATCTTCACGAAGTTGTTATCTCTCCGCCTCGCGCCCAAGCTGAATGACTTGATCAGTCCCATCCAGAACGCCTTCATCCCCGGACGCAGCCTCCACGACTTCTTGATCGTGCGACAGTCGGCGCGCCTCCTCCACCAGCTGGGAGCCCCGCGCATCCTCCTCAAGCTAGATCTCACCCGCGCCTTCGACTCCGTCTCGTGGCCCTTTCTCTTCGAGGCCCTGCGTCGATATGGGTTCGGTGATCGCTTCCTCGGCTGGATCGCTATTCTGCTCTCGTCGGCCAGCACCCGAGTCCTCCTGAATGGCGCGCCTGGAGCGGCGATCTGGCATCGATGTGGACTCCGCCAGGGCGACCCAATGTCACCGCAGCTCTTTGTGCTTGCTGTCGATACGTTGGGGCGCTTGTTTCGCCGGGCTGCCGAGCTCAACATTCTGCAACAGCTGCACCCCCGTCGTGCGATCCCCATCACCTCGCTTTATGCCGACGACGTCATTCTCTTCTGCCACCCCTCGCCTAGCGACACGTTGGTGGTCAGAGAGATCCTGCAGCTTTTCGGCCGTGCATCAGGCGTGCGGGTCAACTTCCAGAAGAGCACGGCCACGATGATACGTTGTGCGGACGAGGTCACTCCGGCCGTCGCGACACTGGGATGCCCCCTCGCGCAGTTCCCCATCACCTATCTAGGTATCCCCCTCACCTTGCGACGCCCGACTGCCGCCCAACTACAACCCGTCGTCGACAAGACTGCCGGGAAGCTGCCCACTTGGAAGGCGCACCTCATGAACAAGGCTGGACGCCTCGCCTTTGTCAAATCCGTGCTCTGTGCAATTCCCCTGCATCAGCTCCTTGTGCTCGCGCCGCCGAAGAGAGTTCTCAAACTCCTTGAGAAGATCCAGAAAGGATTCCTTTGGGCTGGCCGCACCGAGGCTCAAGGCGGCAACTGCCACGTGAACTGGCGCCGCGTCTGCCGCCCTACTCGCCTAGGCGGCCTCGGCATCCATGACCTGGAGCGCACGGGCCTTGCCTTGCGCACCAGATGGCTCTGGTTCGCGCGCACGGATGGAAACAGAGCTTGGGCTGGCCTCGATCTACAGTTCTCCAGTGAGGAACGCGCATTCTTCTTTGCGTCCACCTCCATGGTCCTTGGCGATGGTCGGCGGGCATTGTTCTGGGAAGACCGCTGGATCAACGGGCAATCCATCTCTGAGATCGCTCCCCAGCTGTTCGCCCTCATCCCCAAGCGCCGCCACAAAAGCAGAACGGTGGCCGACGGTCTTCAGGCGCACACATGGGCTTCAGACATTCATGGCACCCTTGGCATTCAAGAGATTGGCCAATACTTGCTAACCTGGAGGGCCATTGAAAATATCACTCTCTCTGCCGAACCAGACCAGCTCCATTGGAAATGGAATGCTTCTGGCACATACGCCGCCCAGTCCGCATACCTCGACACCTTCCACGGCTCTACTTCCTGCCCGGCATGGAAACTTAACTGGAAAGGCTGCCCCCCCCCCCCCCCCCCCGCGAGTGAAGTTCTTCCACTGGCTCGCTAGCTTGGGACGCTGCTGGACAGCTGATCGTCTTGCTCGCCACGGACTGCCGCACCCTCCTCGCTGCCCGCTATGTGACCAGATGCCGGAATCGATGAACCACCTGATCCTGGACTGCCCCTTCACCAAGCAGGTTTGGCATGACATCCTGTCTTGGCTGCACCTACCTTGCAGCGCGCCTAATGGTGAAAGCTCCCTGTCGATCTGGTGGCACACGGCGCGGCAGACCACGCCCAAGCTAATGCGCAAAGGACTCACATCCGCAACGCTGCTGATCCCTTGGATGGCCTGGAAGCATCGCAACGATTGTGTCTTCAATGCTGCAACCCCATCGACTAGCGTCTTGGTTGCAAAGATCAAAGAAGAAGCTGCGCTCTGGGCGACCGCGGGTGCTCGAGACCTGCGTGTCATCCTCCCACAGACCTGGGAAGTCCATTGATGTTATTTTGTGTTCTCGTCTGTACTGGTGCCTCCTAGGAGGATGTAACAAACTATCTCTCTCTTTTCAATATAATGAAACGCAAAAGCCTTTTTGCGTTTTCTCGAAAAAAACATATTGAATGGTGAAATTGAATCATGGAAAGATTAAGATCTTAACTGCGCCCATATTATGAGGATGGCACTATGCTGAATCTGTCAAGCATGAGCCCCACATGTTATCATCATGGACATGGAGTCAACAGTCGGCCAGCATGTCCAATGCAGCAACTTGCATTTTCATTAAGGCATATGATACGAAGTAGTCAAGTACATCCAACAAAGCCAGGTCGAAATTAACAAATTTTCAAGTTGGCTATACAACCTTTCTCAAATGTGGCAAGCAAGTGAGAATTTCAGAGTCAAGTAGTTTATGGCCAAGGTATTGCAAACCACAACTACTGGCAGAATTTGTGATAGCCAGAATGCTTGTGCAGTACAAAATTGGATACTTCCCTTGCTTCACCCATAATTAAGATATACTTATCACTAGGGAATCAAATGACAAACTGCGATGAATCATCTATGTGCACTCGCAGAAAAGGAGAGGATACGGTTGTGTGATGTGATGCAAAGGCGTGTTGCCTGTCATGTGAAACGGTTATCTTGCAATAACCATTGGCACCAAAGAAAGAAGATACTAAAATAGGAAATAACATTAAAAACTAAGGTACTTGGATAAAAAAACTACTGCAGATACCTGAGTTGTTTTCCCGCATCCAGTTTCTCCGCTGACAACAATTACATCATTCTCTTTCAGTAACTGTAGGAAATGGTTTTTCAGTCTAGCGATTGGTAAAGAAGCTCTTGCTCCCAGCATTTTCTGAATTCAAGGTGAACAGAGAATCTTTAGAACAAATATCCAAAAAAAATGGAGAATACTTGTACTGCAATGCACATTCACTGCATACCAGATACTTGGGCAACTTCCTTTTGTGTTCCAACTGCTTTTTCAAAGCTGTGCTCTCTGCTTGCTCTGGTCTTGATCCTAATTACAGAAAGGCCACATTAATAGTTACACTTGGTTTCTTAACATGCATATGAAGGAAAATTAAATAAGTGGAATTACAGTTACACTTGATTTATTAACACATGTATGAAGGAAAATTACAATAATACAAGATAGTTTTAGAGAGTGAGATACAGTAGTGATATCACAATAGAGAAACAATGTTAACTAAATACAAGGCAAGATAAACAATCCAGGATATAATATGGCTCAAGTTGAAAAGTACCGCTGGAACAGATTCGATGTAAAAGATGCAACCATATTGGTACCAGAAAGTTCAAGGAGAGAAGGCAGGTGTCATTGCTAAATACACTACACATCAGAGACAAGCATGCTGCCAATAACATACTAGGAAGGTCTTGGAAGGAGGAAAATGATAACCAGACACATTCATGATTGCTTGGTGTACTGTTCAGCAAAATACCTGCACGGTTCAGCAAAGTTGCCTCTTCCTTCTCATAGACAGAATTGGTCTCCTTATCATTCGGAGAGTCAATGGATGCGCTGCCCTCAGGAGCACCTCTGATTTGATATGGAAGAGTATTATGTGCGTCCATATCCAATAACATATCCACAAACCCAGCTCTTCGACTATCCTCGGTATCCAGCACCCTTGATGTTGATGAAAATTCTAATTCACCTATTTTTTCATGACCATGCAATATTTAGCAGAAAGGCACAAACGAACTATAATTCATCAGGTAAGAATGCATGATCAAAAATTTCTAACCTTCTTGCCATCTTAAAACAAGTGATGAGTATGGTTCAATAAGCAATTGACGTAGTGGAAGATCAGCAAACAGTTGATATAGAGCAAATGTCGCCACTCTACTTTGTGCTTCCTGTTTACAAATTAAGCAGATGTTTATTAACATTCAAGGCAAGGAACAATAAGGTTATTCATTTTTCAGATGTTATCTCAAGAAATAGTATTACAAAGTGTATCTCAAGAAAGTTATCAGAATAATTAATTGAATTTGAAATGGATTGCTTTTTAAGAAACATTATAAGATACACATATATATGGTTAGTAAACGCTAACCTGAACAGATACGTATTCTTCATCTTTCTCAGGTAACTCAATTTTCGTCAAACCTCCAGCCTTCCGACTTTTACCACGGCCAGTAGAACCACGCAATACATTAACAGCATATATAAATTTACCATCCTTTTCTGATGTTTTACTATACTTCGGTGCATCCCAACCAAGTTTTTGACAGAACTTCTGTAGAATAGCTTTTGGCATTTTACCACAATCTCCCTATAGAACACCATAATAATGAAACAGTTAGAGACAAATGCATAACAGGACAAAACAACACCTAAATAGCTTTGGCAGTGAAAACATGTTGGATCACACCATAGGAAAAAACATGGGAATCATTCCAGTATGTTTGAGTAAATGGAAATTCTCCTATGGAATATAGTGCAAAGGAATCTTTAGGACAAAGACCTGTGTATTGCAACCCTACAAAATCAAACAGAACACACAGGAAAAAATCTTAAGGATTGCAG
Organism: Triticum aestivum; assembly: GCF_018294505.1. NCBI lineage: Eukaryota > Viridiplantae > Streptophyta > Magnoliopsida > Poales > Poaceae > Triticum > Triticum aestivum. The sequence goes on from NC_057797.1 coordinate 526,257,314, forward strand.
TCTTCCAAAAATCCTTTGAGAAGGCCCTTACTGTTTCAGATTGTACAGATGTGTTCATTGCCCAAATAATGAGTCTCCAGAAACCTCGACTTATGAAACTTCCATATATGTTATAATTGGTTGTTAGTCCTCATGGAACCATTGCAACATAGTTGCCATTGACAGACATTCCGTTCAACTTCAGTCATTACGATTTGTATAAGCTCAATTTAACTTATGCATTTAGCTGTCTCTGTCCTACTCAATGTAATTTCTCTCCCATACATCCTCGAAGTTTTTTTAGCAATCCTCCTGTTGCAGTACTCCATTAAGGTATTTCCCAAAAAACTAAGGCCTCGTTTGGAACACGAGATCATATCATTTCCTGCAACAGTCCTGACTCACTCAGAGACAGACCATCCATACGACGAACCTCACATAATAATACAGCTATATAAATGTAGCAAACTGGCAATCTAGATAACTTCAATAATGTGCATGATATATATTTTTTCTCGAACACGCACCCAAATGTGTATCATTGTGTATTAGAAGGGAACGTCAAGATGATGCAAGAGTACAAAGGGCTCAAAACTCAGCGCAAGGCGCAAAAAGCGAACAAAACAGAACTGGAAAGGAGAGAAAACTAAAACTAAACTGTACAAGGGCATATGCTGGAACAGGTATATGTTTTCACTCTACTGCATTCTGTGTTTGGCTCATGAATTTGTGTCCGCAGAATAGGGGACCAGCAGGAATGGAGGTAAACTTGACGGCTCATATGAGATTTTGTGCAAAGTTGCATGGGAGATGGCAGTCTCTCACTGCCGCCTCCACATGAACCTTAGGGTTAATATCCAACAGACAATACTATGGAGTAAGGAAATATTAATATGGTGGGATATGTTCTCTTGCCGCTTTAACGAAAACAACCTAATCTAAATCTTTAGTAGTAAAGCTGTTGCAGCTTACTAGAGCATTCGGGGGCAAAATGTTTACACACAGAACATGGGCCCATAGAGTGCAAAACGGTTCTCCGATTTTCCTACTCAGAATTGGAAGATCCAAGCAACCTTAGAGAAGCAAGAAGGTGAAGCCAACTGTATTTGACTTGACATGTCCAGCTCCAGTCTAGAAATCTAGAGCCAAGCTATGCAAAACAGCCCTAAAACTACAAATATGAAAAAAGAGCATATGTAACCACAGTAAAGAGCGAGGGTACACGATTCCTTCACATAAAGATCATGTAAGAGCACCTGACCTTTTTCCATACATCATCTATGTTCCCAAGAAGATGGCCATAACCGTCATGTGATAATTTCTCTATTTGTTGCTGTCTCAAGATTTCAGGGGCCACAACCTCCCAAGCAGACGAGTCTTCAAAAAACAAGTTATCAAGCTCTACTTCCTCTTCTTCAACCTCCTTTGTGCAAGTTTCACCGGCATTTTTAGGAACTTCCTTTTGTAAATTGGATCCTTCATCAATATGGACAAGACTGGGAGATTTGTTCTCACTTGCACCCAGGTCAATCTGACCATCCTCAACACTTGCAATTTCCGAATTAGGCAACACAGGAGATACAGATTGGCTTATATTTTCCTTTGAGCTTCCATTTTTGGAGTTCTCCTTTTTACCTGAAACAAACGTTCATTAGATAGAACTCCAGCAACCACAAATACTTTGAAAACTTATAAGAGACATGTTAAAACTTACTCAAGAATAGGAAAATGATTGCTATAGCTTTCATATCAATAATACAATTGTCAAACTTACCCTTTTTTTTTCTCCTACTTGGCTTTGTTTCAGCAACTTCAAAACTTGCGGCTAAACGATCTTCCCATGTGGAGGAATCATTAGAATTTGCATCCTCCTCCTAACATCAATCGAAGGAATGGAACAAATATACAATGAAATAGGACATGAAACAAGGAGTAAAGAAACAACATGAGAGAGGAATAATGGCATAATGTTAACAAGCTTCATGCACTAGCCAACGCAACCAAAAGTCTGAACTGATGGAAAGGGCTAGGCAATCCACATATACACTTCAACACCCCCTCCCACGTGTGACAGGGAAAGTCAACATGTGGATAGACTCAGAGGTATGGCTCAAGAGGCCTATACGTGGACAAAGAGGGGCAGCAGCTATTTTTTGGATAAATTGCGAAAGCAAGGACTTGAACTCAAGACCTTAGCTCTGATACCATGTTAAGCTTCATGCACTAGCCAACGCAACCAAAAGTCTGAACTGATGGAAAGGGCTAGGCAATCCACATATACACTTCAACAATAATATGGTACAGTCTGTAGTGTACCAATATGCATTTGAAGTTGTGCCCCTTTGTCAATCAGCATCGTTGTCTCCAATGTCTACTTTCTTACTGAACTGATATCATTTTAGAATGAAGATGTAAAACTTTTCAATCTTTAATGACTCGTATGCAAATTGACCACATTAAAATAACATTAGTACATTCTGCAATATAAATACTTTATATCATACTACTTACTAACATATAATGTGAAAATAAACAGTCAAAGATGTATATTTCCAAACTGTATCAATGTCCAAAATAACATCTTGCACTCCATAACAGAGATAGTAATTAACAGACCGTGACAACAGACATAATCATGGGCTTAACAGATAAATTGGACTTCAAATGGTGTGAATAGGGCTCTGGATGATTAGTTAATATATTGTATAACTAATTTTCTGTTCAAACAACAAATAACATTTTCAGGAAGCGTCTCGAATTAGCACACAAGTGTCAAAACAATGAAATGGGTCTCCTAAAAACTAGTTTATAACTTTGTATGTCTGACAGGTGTGATGTAGAGGCACCAAATAAACGAAGTTATTTCAGAATATAAAACAGAGTGGTCTGAGCACTTAACTGCTAACAGATAAACAAAAACAATGTATGCCTAATGAACTCCAATGTTTATTGAAAGAGTATTAAGATTTGATGCAGCAATCCCAACGATAAATCACTTGTTCATGTATCTATACCTCCTCTTGCTGTTCCATGTACTGCAGGATCCATGCAGCTTGCGATGACCGCCCATCGTCCAATGTGACATCCTCTTCTTGCCGTCTCCCAATTTTAATTTCCAACCCCTCAGTGCTAACCTTTGCCTCCTCCACAGGCCCACGACTCTGAGGCACCCAATTATCCTTCGCTGCTGATACTACCTTAACCGAACCCTCTGCTCCTACAGAAGCACACAAAAGTAATCAACAAAAGTAAGCATGGCAAACTAACACCCAGCCATTCAGTCGAATCCATGTCCCATGGCGTGCAGAGTGCGTGCGCATTACCCTGGCGTGCAGAATACAAAATCCAGTATCCACAATTAAACCAATGAGCGCAGAATGCAGGCAAACGGTCATGTGCACAACTGCAAGTGCTGAAATGAGCTAAAGCTCGTACATAAATCGCAGCTATGCATACAAGATACAACGATGCGGACGCGCGCATGGCAGCTCACACAAATGCGCCTGATTACGCACTAGCCGCCACTTCAAAGCACAAAACCCTGAACCCTCCAAACCAATACCTGCACGAGAAGAGGAGGCGGCGGCGCTGGCGAACTTGAGGGGGAGCTCGTCGCCGGGCAGATTAAAGCACAGCCAATCCAGCGCCGACTCAAACGTCGCCGAATCCTGCCCAACAACAAAATTCATCAATGAACAGCCAACTCGATAGCGCAGCAGGATTATGTACGCGTTTGGGGGTACGAACTGGTATAGCGGAGAGAGCCTGCTCGATTTGCGAGGAAGAGAAGCCCTCCAGGGCCAGCTTGTCGTAGACCCCGCGCAGACGCCGCCCCTTCTGCTCCCTCGATTCGGCACGCGCCCCTGGAGCATCTAGGGGCGCGGGGGAGGGGGCGCCGGCTGTGGAGGAGTTGAGGAGGAGTTGTCGGAGGCGGCGTTCGTTCTCCGACGAGATCTCGAGGCGCGGCGCGGCGGATGATGAGGAGGTGGGTGCGGAGGGCTTGGGCTTGTGCTTCTGCTTCGAGACCGGCTGCTTCTTCTTGGGCGCCATTTGGCCTGGCGGCTGTGTCGTCTGATCGTCTCCGGCGACGGCGCGCTGGGGTATCGAGTTCCGGAACAGCGGGACACGTGACGGGGGCTAGTGGGGAAAATCGGCTAGGGAGTTGCTTCTCGTGGAAGATTGGAAGGCTTACTTTGGAGCCCTTCGAGCAAATAGGCCCAAATGCATGCTTCGACAAATTTGACTGTCCAAATTTGATCATTGGATAAATGTTTATACTATAACATTTTTTTTTCGAAAATGATTCATAGTAGGGCATTTCGGAGAACGAGCTTCATGAAGGCCTTTATTTCAAAATTTTCAATTTCAAAAAATTGTGAAAAAACACATGTATGCAAGGATGTAATGTGTATACTCTGCAAAAAAGAAGGATGTAATGTGTATGTGCGTGAAATTTCAGGATGAAATAGCTTGAATTGTGAGCTGCAAAAAAATCATGGACTTCGATGATGAACAACACATATGCTAAAAAGCCCTAGATTTGCCTTTTTTGTATAGCTTTTATTTTAACGTATTTCGACCTAAAAAATTGCACACGTGTACATTATGTATGTAGGTATATGTGTACTTGTGTTCAGAATTTTTGAAACAAAAAAGTTTAAATTTTTGAAGTTTTCAAATTAAGACCTCCACGGAGCTCGGTCTCCATTTGGCATTTTCGAATGATTCATATCTATTATCAAAGTTTAGCGAAAGCACAAAAGCATCTCAAACATAATAAATATTACACAGGCCTCTTTTGGTTCATAGGATAGGATTATCATAGGAATAGGAACTGAAAGTGCGTTATATCGACTAGAGGGGGGTGAATAGGCGATTTTTATGAAAGTCTTCAAAACGTGGAAGTTTCGAAGACAAACGATAGAAATAAACCTATTACCATGCAGCGGAAGGTAGACTACATTAGGCAAACCATAGTCAAGTATTCAATGAAGTGAAAACATAATGACTAATAGTAGCTAGGTAGTAAGGATCAGGTAGGAAGATATTATGAAGTCAATCAGAACAAGCAGTCACTCAGTGAAGACAGAAGATTGTGCAATCATACAATGACTTCACAAGGACCAACAGTAAGTAAAGGGAAGGGAAGGATGAAACCAGTGACTCGTTGAAGACAATGATTTGTTGGACCAGTCCCAGTTGCTGTGACAACTGTACGTCTGGTTAGGGTGGCTAGGTATTTAAACCTGAGGACACACAGTCCCGGACACCCAGACCTGAACACGCAGCTCAGGACACTCAGTCCTCACCGTATTCCCCTTGAGCTAAGGTCACACAAACCTCGCCCAATCACTCTGGTAAGTCTTCAAGGTAGACTCCCAAACCTTCACAGACTTCGTTCACCGGCGATCCACAATGACTCTTGGATGCTCAGAACGCGACGCCTAACCGGCTGGAGGATTCACAATCCTCAAGTGTAATAAGTCTTCAGATCACACAGACAGGAAGACTTAAGTGATGCCTAACACTCTTTGGCTCTGGGTGGTTAGGGCTTTATCCTCGCAAGGAATTCTCTCTCAAAGGCTTCAAGGTGGGTTGCTCTCACACGACAAAAGCCGTACTTTAACTCTGAGCAGCCAACCGTTTATGGTTGTAGGGGGTGGGCTATTTATAGCCACTAGGCAACCCGACCTGATTTGTCCGAAATGACTCTGGGTCACTAAGGAACTGACACGTGTTCCAACGGTCAGATTTCAAACACACACGACAACTTTACTTGGGCTACAAGCAAAGCTGACTTGTCCAACTCTGGACAAGATTCGCTCTCATAGTCTTCACTCGAAGACGTAGGTTTTGGTTAAGCATCACTTCAGTCATTCTGACTGGTTCTCTTGGACCCCACTTAACAGTACGGTGGTTCCTATGACTCAACAAAGAAGAAAAGAACTACGAAAGATCTAAGTCTTCGAGCTCCATAGACTTCATGCGATGTCTTCTCTTGTCATAGTCTTCAATGTGAATATTTTCACATACCACCTTTGACATCAATGTCTTCATACATTTTTAGGGGTCATCTCTGGTGGGAAAACTGAATCAATGAGGGACTTCTACCTGTGTTATCCTGCAATTCTCACAAACACATTAGTCCCTCAACTAGGTTTGTCGTCAGTACTCTAAAACCAACTAGGGATGACACTAGATGCACTTACAATCTCCCCTTTTTTGGTGATTGATGACAAACTAGTTGAAGTTTTAACGGGGAATATAATATGTGAAATTGTAAAGGATAAGGAATTGTCTTCATAAGTTGCAAGGGCTCCCCCTGAAGATGTGCATATAAGTAATTTGCTTTTGGAATGCAAATGCACATGGCAGGTTGTACTCGTGGAGATCCTCTTCAACTTATGATGACAATTCATTATGCATGTGAAGGTATGTGAAGATAATGACATGCATAATGGAAAATGGATGTCTGCAAAATGATCTAAGTGCGGAATTTATCGTCGCACATGCGGAATTTATCATCTCATCATAAAGTAGCAAATAAGTAGCAGACGACCATCGAGTTTAGGTATTACAACTCAAAGAACCAAATGTATCAAAACGAGAGTTGTAAACACTAGGTAAAATATAAAGCAACCGCCCATATGGACCCGCTTGAAGACTATCAAACTCATATGCTTCTCCCCCTTTTGTCAGTAAGGACCAAAAAGGTTTGAAGACATAGAGCATCTACTCGTTCCCAAGATGAGTAGGTGAAGCAGCAGGGTCATCGGTGGTGTTCGGCGGTGCAGAAAAACTTGGAGCAGTGTCGAAGCGTGCTGAAGGAGGGGGCGGTGAAGTAGCATCGTCTTCGTCCTCGATCACTCTGGCATTAACAGTTGCCGCAGAGGAAAAGAACTCAGAGTCTTCAAGAGATGGAGTTCGTCGCAGCACAACCCTTCAAGGAGGTGTGGAGTCAAACTTGAAGCGTTCAGAGAAGCCATCCTCTTGAAGATCACCTTCAGAGCACATAAGCGTCAGCCCTTTCCATGTGCGTCGAGAGGTTTCATGGGCAACAAAGGCATTCTTGGTGGCGAGATTGCGAATGCGGTTGACATCCACCAAGAGGCTTTGTATTTGGCGCTTCAGCCAGTCATGATGCATATCCTGTTTCTGATGAAGAGCCACCAGAAGCTCTCTGTCATTGAGAACACGAGATCACTTCTTGGGTCGTTGAGCAATAGTGCTTTCGGTGGCTTCAGTAAGGGCACGATGAGGTGCACGTGTAGTTCCAGCCAGAGGATAAACACGAGTGACTGCTTCAACTCCTTCAATGTTCTGAGAGAAACTTTGATGCTCCGCATTCTGAAGACTAAGAGGCTCCTTGGCAGGCTCGGGATAAATGGCTTCAACGGACATATCCACATCAGGCAGAAAGGTCCGATGATTGCGAGCAGATGGCTGATATGAGATAGCGGAGTGGAGTTTAATCAGCCGCATTATCCATGGAGCGTAGAACTTCAAGCCAAAAAGATCAGAGTCTGATGCAGCAAGTTGGCGGATGAAGAAGTCCTGTGCATTGAAGCATTTGCCATGAAGAATATAGAAGACCAAAGTCTTCATTGCACCTTCCAGCTTGGCATGTGGAGAATGTCCTTTGATGGGCCAGAGAGTTCGCCTTATGATGTGATAAATAGTCCTTGGCAGATACTCAAGGTCTTCAACAAAGAACTCCTTAGGATATGCAGCATCTTGTGGCAAGGGCTTCATCATACTTAGCATCTGACTCACGTTCGGTACAGGCTTCTGAAAGATGTTCTCCATAGCTTCACTGTGAAGCTGACAGCCAGGTTCGTAGAGATCGCCAGGAGTGGGCAGACCAGTGAGCTCAATGATATCAAAGGCTTTGGTTCGTGATGAACATTTCCTGTCATCCACTCTAGGATCCAAGTCTTTGGATCTCTGTTGTACCCACGGATGTGAAGTGTGGCATAGAATTGGAGCAGCAACTCTTCATTCCGGTGCTCTTAGTCAGTGACAAACGGCAACAAGCCAACCTCTTTGAAGCAATTCAGAGCTTCTTCCAGACAGGGCAGACCAGCTATTGCTTCGGTGTCAAGACGCTTATGTAGGAAGATGCGACCTTGATTGTACAGAATGCAGGAGTAATAGCTTCGTTGTGGATAGCTCCAGAACCGATCAGAAGATATTCTTTCCCTTGAGTAGGGGTTCTTGGAGCTATTGAAGAAAGTGTTGTCTGCTTTGAAGCCGTTGACATTGAAGGATCCAGGTGCTGATGCAGGACCTAGAAATCTGGGCAACCTTGGAATTGGCTTCTGTACCTGAGGCCTATGTTCAACATGATAGTCAAACTGAGGACCAGCAGCAGGCGCAGGAATAGAAGTAGTAGCATCATTGGCTTCGCTTACTTTTGGTGCTTGGGTTGGTGTAGGCTCCACATTTGCTTCAGCCATGACAGCGTCATTGGCTTCATTTGTTTTGGTGGTGGCAGCCTCAAGATTCTCAACCTCCACTTGATGAGCTGGAGGGTCGGTCACAGTCACGTTTTCCTTGAGAATAGCTTCTTGGTGAGACAGGGGTGTAGCAACTCTTGGGGTTTCTTCTTCATCGGCTGATGCAGCCGGAATGTCTTCAGCAGCTTTAGCTTCAGACTCGGAGACTGGAGGCCTAGGTCCTTTGCGAAGCCTGCGTAACGTTGGCGACGCCTGTGGAGTTGGAGTTGGCTGGGCCTCAAAGTCATCGTCCTCTTGTGCTTGTGGGTGATCAGCCCATGATGCATCCTGAGCAATTGGCGTCAGAGGATGACCAATGCTGATGAGTTCGCTGTGTGTTAGCACAGGCGATGATACTTGTTGGTGCTCGATCTGAGGAAGAACTGCATCATCTTCAACATGGTCATGGTGACCAATGTCTTCAGCGGCGGTGGGATCAGCTGCTGGAAAGTCTTCAGCTTCATGAGCCTCTGTGGAAGCAGTCTCATGGACAGTCAGTTGGCGCTCTTGATGTTCAGCGGCAGGGCGAACCATGGAGATGGGTTCAACAATTAAGGGCTCTGTGGGAGCAGCCCGTTCCTTCTTGGTCTTCCGCTTCTTCTTGGAGGGAGCAGCATTAGAGGCTTCAGAATGTTTCCTCTTTCTGGCTTCAGCCTCAGCAGTCCTTGTCTTCTTCAGTTCTGAAGCGGTAGATCTGGCTTTTGGCTTCGAGCCAGTCATGCTAGTTGGGAAGACAATGGGATCTGCTTCCTGCCTTGGTGCATTGGGTTCGGCCACAGTGGGCTTCTTCTTCCTCTTAGCAGCCATCCTGGGATCAATGCCCGGACGCCCCAGGGCCTTGCGCTTCTCAGCCTCGTTGTAGCCTTGCACACACTTGTTAGCCAGGCTCTTCATGCGCTCACGAGAACCCTGAGCTTCTGCATGTTTCTTGAGAAAGGCTTTTTTGAGCTCGTGCAACATAATCTTGAAGTTTTTCACCTCTTGCACGCTGAGCTTGGCCATATGCTTCTTGAACTGAGCTTTCTCAAAGTCAATCTTTTGCTTCAGTTCGACGATGCGCTGAGCTAGAGCTAGCTCTGAAGCAATGGTGCCATGGAAGGCGACACTGAGGCCAAGTGGAAGTTACAGATCTTCGAAGCTGAGGTTGGGCGTGTCAAACCACTCATCAATGAAGTTATGGATGATTGCCACGTCAAAGAGAGGCAGATCATTGAAGATTTCTGCTTCTTCCTTGCTCTTGATCAGTTGCTCAAGAGCGTCATCTGCAAAATCTTCATCACTGGACAGATCGATGGCATCATTGCGTAGAATAGCAGCAGCTGTCAGTTCTTGGCCGGTGTGTGGCAGAGGCATCTTGACTTTCTGGGGCTTGGAGATGCGTGACAAATCTTCAGACTGCACACTGTCTTCAGGAGGTGCAGTAGCCAGTGGCTTCGCCCGTGAGATTTTTGGTGCAGAGGCAGGCTTTGAAGCTTTAGGCTGCTTCAACTTCTTTGGCTTCGGCGCTGTTGGCGCTTCATCTGATTCAGCATCATCTGCAGGCTCATTCACGGCTGTCCCTTGAACCACGATATGAGTGATGAGACCTTCCAAGTTGTAGAAGGGCCCAAGAAGATTGGGTTCAGCTTCACGAGTTCCATCGGCACGGGGAGCAGAGGGACTAGGGTTGAAGTCTAATCCCAAAGATTTCTTGTTCTGCTTTGCCGAATTCTGGGCAAACTGGAAGTTGCGCTTGAACAGATTGTCGTCACGACACCATAACAGTGACGATGGGTCAGCATCCGCAGGCTGTGGTCCTCGGACCATGCAGGGATAGAAGCCTTGTTCAATGGCTTCATCTCTGGACCTGGGTTGAAGATTTTTATAGAGGATGTCTCCCCATGGTCGCTTGATGGCATTCTTTTCAGCATATTCCTTTGTCACAAATCTGTACTTGAATCACTGTTCTGCCCAATATCGTCGAATCCATTGGATTCGTGTCTTGCGTTGATTCTAATCCTCTTCGGAATCTATCTTGTACAGCTCTGAGAGGTCATCGGGCAGATCTCTTGATGTTTCTCCTTGACGCTTTCTGCCACCCTTCCTTGCTGATTTCTCTGCAGCCATGAACTTTAAACTGAATGGCTTCAATACGTTCAAAGGCTTCAAAGGCTTTCGCTTGCTGGATAAACAGGAACTGGCTTCGGGAGAATTTATGTGATACTGTAAGAATTCTGCAAATGAATGCAGACTATGAGAACCAAGGGATTCTCCCACGGACATGTACCTGTGACAGCATTAAGGTGCGAGGGAAGGGGAAGAGGTCATATGCATTCTCAGAAGATTTTGAAGATAAATCAGTTTAGAAGACATTGACCTCATCGTGCGAAGACATTCACTCATAGATAAGGAGTTGGTTCCAGATTTGTACGAATCCGCGGATCAGTACAAGTGAGGAATCTAACTACTTTGTGAAGCATAAGTGAATATACTAGGCATATTATGAGATGCAGTATGAAATAGATCCAACTTGTGTGAATAAAAACTGCTTGTGGTAGAAAGTGACGAATCTATAGGATCAAAGGGGCCGTAAAAGGAAGTTTTATTTACCACACGAAGAACTGCTAGACGGAGTGGAAGAGGAGGCCGAGCAGTCCGATCGTCCGTGCCCTAACTTGGCGACGGCGGAGAAGACGATGTCCGTGGTCGGCGTGAAGACGGCGTCGGAGAGGTTGCGGCAGCTAAGCGCTTCGTCACCGGCGTCGTCAAGGGCTAGCGGTGGCGTTAGGGTTCGTGCGAGAGTGGAAGAAGAGATAATGACTGTGGTGTGGCGTGTATTTATAGGGACATGGGCGGCTCAGTGTTATTACACAGGTGCCCCTGGCGATTCACATTTGAGGAACACGTGGCCATCATGCAGCATATCGGGGGTTGTTCCACGTGTCACGCACGCCTGGATTGTCGGGTGGTCGTTCCAACTTCTCCAGGTTTCAGGTGAAGGAATTAGCATTGAAAGCGGACTTAATGTTTGTCTCTGTATCTTCTGCTGACAAAGACGCAGAGAAGACATTTGACAGTTTCAAAAGAATGCATATGCTTTGGAGAGATAGAGTTTGAGATAGAAAGCATAGAGAGGTTAGGGTCCGATCACATTCACTTAGTTCAAAAGATTCAACAAGAAGACATAGCTATAAGTGAATGTTGTAGAGGACAGAACGCTAGTATATATATAATCAACACAGTGAAGATAATCATGAAGACATGTTGAGATTGAAGCCAAACCAAATGTGAAGACATAGCAAATGTAACACCATGAGTGAAACACTTCAGACAGAACATTTGGTGGTGGCGTTACCCACCGTATAGGAAGAATTAGACCCAGACACGGCGCACAATTATCGTGGCGCTCCGAAGTCAAATTCCTCATTAATGTATTCACACTTAGAATGCATGTCTTCATTGATTGAAGATATACTTTACTTCGTGTGTTGCACATCTAAGTCATCAATATGCATAAGTGTTAGGATGTGTGCCTGATCACAGGACATTTGAGGATTCCAGGATATTTAGCTCACACCGTAACTTGCAAAATCTCTTCTCATCCAAGGGCTTGGTGAAGATATCTGCCAATTACTCTTCAGTATTGACGTGTATGATATCAATATCTTCCTTCACAACATGATCTCTGAGAAAGTGATGATGAATCTCAATGTGCTTTGTCTTCGAGTGCTGAACTGGGTTGTTGGCAATCTTGATGGCGCTTTCATTGTCGCAATAGAGTGGCACTTGCTTCAGATGAATGCCATAGTCTTTGAGTGTTTGCTTCATCCACAGAAGCTGAGCGCAGCAAGATCCAGCGGCAATGTATCCAGATTCAACAGTGAAGAGAGATACACAGTTCTACTTCTTTGAGGACCAACATACAAGTGATCGTCCCAGAAAATGACATGTGCCTGATGTAGACTTGCGATCCACCTTGTCACCAGCATAATCAGCATCCGAGAATCCAACCAGATCAAACTCTGGGCCCTTTGGATACCATAATCCTAGAGTTGGGGTGTGAGCCAAATATTGAAGAATTCGCTTCACAGCTAAGTGATGCGACTCCTTTGGTGCCGCTTGGAATTGAGCACACATGCAAACACTAAGCATAATATCTGGCCTAGATGCACATAGATAAAGTAAAGAACCAATCATGGAGCGGTATACCTTTTGATTGAACTCTTTACCATTGTCGTCGGGACCCAGATGATGTTTGGCTGGCATTGGCGTCGTGAAGCCTTTGCAGTCTTGCATACCGAACTTCTTCAGGCAATCTTTGAGATACTTCTCTTGAGATATGAAGATGTCGTTACGTTGTTGTCGTATTTGAAGACCGAGGAAGAACTTCAGCTCTCCCATCATGGACATCTGATATTGCTCTTGCATCATATATCCAAACTCTTCACTGTATTTCTGATTGGTGCAGCCGAAGATAATGTCATCCACATATATTTGGCACACAAACAGTTCACCATCATATGTCTTCGTGAAGAGAGTGGGGTCGAGGGAACCAGGTGTGAAGCCTTTTCTCTTCAGGAAGTATTTGAGTGTGTCATACCAAGTTCGAGGGGCTTGTTTGAGGCCATACAATGCCTTGTTGAGCTTGTATACCATGTCAGGATGTTTTGGATCTTCAAAGCCAGGCGGTTGTGCAACATACACTTCTTCTTCAATCTTGCCATTGAGAAAAGTGCTCTTCACATCCATTTGATATAGAAGTATGTTATGATGATTTGCATAGGCCAGCAGTATGCGTATGGCTTCAAGTCGAGCCACAGGAGCAAATGTTTCATCGAAGTCAATCCCTTCAACTTGAGTATATCCTTGAGCAACGAGACGAGCTTTGTTTCTGACAACTTGACCATGCTCATCTTGCTTGTTGCGGTATATCCATTTGGTGCCTATTATATTGTGCTTCCGAGGATCAGGACGCTTAACCAGTTCCCATACATTATTCAGCTCAAACTGTTGAAACTCTTCTTGCATAGCTTGAATCCATTCAGGTTCCATGAAGGCTTCTTCAACTTTCTTGGGTTCTGTTATTGAGACGAATGCGAAGTTCCCACAGAAATTTGCTAGCTGTGTTGCCCTTGAACGAGTGAGCGGACCGGGTGCATTGATGCTATCAATTATTCTCTCAATCTGCACTTCATTGGCAACACAGGGATGTACAGGGCGAAGATTTTGCTCTTGCTGATCATTGTCATTGTTAGAGAGATTGTCTTCGGGCTGAGCATTGTCTTCAGGTTGATCAGGTGCGGAGATGATAAGTTCCTCTTCAGGTTGAGCTTCAGAGGGTATGATTTCTCCAGTTCCCATAAGTTTGATTGATTCACTGGATGGAACTTCATCTAGCACATTTGGCAGGTGCTCTCTTTGTGAACCGTTAGTCTCATCGAACCGCACATCCACTGTTTCAACCACTTTATAATGAAAGAGATTGAAGACTCTGTAGGAGTGCGAATCCTTTCCATATCCAAGCATAAAACCCTCATGTGCTTTTGGTGCAAATTTTGAAGTGTGACGTGGATCCTTGATCCAGCACCTGGCGCCAAATACTTTGAAGTAACTGACATTTGGCTTCTTGCCAGTAAGGAGCTCATAAGATGTCTTGTTCAGAAGCTTGTGAAGATAAACACGATTGATTGTGTGGCATGCAGTATCAATGGCTTCAGGCCAGAATTTTCTTGGAGTCTTGTATTCATCAAGCATTGTTCGGGCCATCTCAATGAGTGTCCTGTTCTTGCGTTCGACGACGCCATTCTGCTATGGCGTGTACGAAGCTGAGAATTCATGTGTGATGCCCAAAGTATCAAGATATGTATCAAGGCCAGTGTTCTTGAATTCAGTGCCATTGTCACTTCTGATGTGCTTCATCTTGGCGCCATAGTTGTTCATTGCTCGACTGGCGAAGCGTCTGAAGACATCCTGCACTTCAGTCTTGTAGAGGATTATGTGCATCCATGTATATCTAGAATAATCATCAACAATAACAAAGCCATATAGACAAGCAGTAGTAGTAAGAGTTGAGTAATGAGTGGGACCAAAAAGGTCCATGTGGAGCAGTTCGAAGGGTCGAGTTGTTGTCATGATTGTCTTCAAGGGATGCTTGTCCCTCATCATCTTTCCTGCTTCACAGGCACCGCATAAGTGATCTTTCTTGAACTTGATGCCCTCGATGCCTATGACATGCTTCTTCTTTGCAAGGGTGTGGAGGTTCCTCATGCCAGCATGCCCTAGCCTCCGATGCCAGAGCCAGCATTCTGAAGCTTTTGCTAGAAGACATACGGCAAGTTGTGGTCCTCCTGAGAAATCTACCACGTACAAATCATCTTTCCGATACCCTTCAAACACTAGAGACTTGTCAGATTCCATTAGAACCAGACAATGATATTTTCCAAACATCATGATCATATTTAAATTGCAAAGCATTGAGACAGACATTAAGTTGAAGCCAAGGGATTCAACAAGCATGACTTTATCCATGTGTTGATCCTTTGAGATTGCAACTCTACCTAGACCCAATACCTTACTTTTACCAGTGTCAGCAAATGTGATGTGACTCTTGTCGGATGGACGTAAGGTTGAGTCCATAAAAAGGCTTATCTTGCCAGTCATGTGATTGGTACACCCACTATCAATAATCCATTCTGAAGTTGCTGGTGTCGTACCCTACAGTGCAGTTAGGGGGATAGGCTTCACGAAGAGAATTGTGAAGCAAAAACATTTGACAAACTAGTGGGTTATGAAAGCTTAGATCGAGATTTGGACTGATAGGGAGAGTAGCAAGCAATTCAGGAACGAAGTACATAATAAGACCATTCGGGCATTTGATCTTGCGCCCTACAAGATGTTTAAGGTCCCCAGCAATAGCGTCAGACGATTTTGGTTTTCTGCTGGAGACCCTTCCCTGCAAAAGAGAGTTAAGCTTTCTTAGCCACCCACATCTTTAAGGGTGGCTTAGAACCAATAAGTCTAAGTGCAGCATCTGAGAACTTTGGCTTTGGAGCCCTAGCAAAAAGTCTTGCAGGAGGACAATAGTACTCATAAGAATAAGCAGAATAGTTCTTGGTCTTATGAACATGGCGGTTTGATGAACCGCACTCATATTCATAGGCCTGAGTATGGTTTCCCTGCAAGACATTTGCGTTAGTGCGACTCAGGTGAGTCCTCTGTCTGTATGAAGCCTTTGGACCGTATGAAGCCTGTGGTTTGGGGTTTTTCTTATTCACCTGTGGTGTCATGATGACATTCACAGGAAGATTCTCCAAACACTTTTTCGGCACCCAGATCTTCTTCATAGGCGGTCCATTCCTGCAGTTAGTACCAATATACCTGGCAAACACTTCACCATTCTGATTCTTAAACAGTTTATAGTTTGCAACAAAGGATTCATCAATGACAATGGGGTTAGCACAAGTGAAGCCAGATAGAGTGGATGGATCTGCTGAAGGTTACTTTGCAGCAACCCATGTGGTTTTCGGGTACTGCTCAGGTTTCCAGTAAGAGCCATTAGCATTCATTTTCCTTACGAACCCAACACCCTCTTTCCTAGGATTTCGGTTCAGGATCTGCCTTTTGAGGACATCACATAGTGTCTGATGCCCTTTGAGACTTTTGTACATCCCTGTTTCAAGCAATGTCTTCAACCTAGCATTCTCATCAGCAATAGCAGTGGTATCCTCAGCAGAGGGGTTAGTTCCCACATCAACAGTTGAAGATATTGCAACAGTAGCAGCAGTAGAACATTCAGCAACAGAGGTAGCATTATCACGCTCAATGCATTTAAGACATGGTGGTTCAAATCTTTCCTGAGCTGAACTAATCTGTTCGGCGCGAAGCGACTCGTTTTCTTTCTGAAGATCTTCATGAGCCGCTCTCAATTTCTCAAGATCTTGCTTCCTTTGAAGATAATCATAGGAAAGCCTTTCATGAGTTGTTGAGAGCATTTCGTGACAACTTTCAAGTTTCTCATACTTAACATGAAGATTTTTTATGTCTTCAACTAAGGACCGACATCGAGTCATTTCAGCGTCTAACAGATCATCGCTTTTGTCTAACAGTTTTTGAATGTGTTCCATGGTTTTCTGTTGTTCAGTTGTAATTTTAGCGAGTGTTTTGTAGCTGGGTTTGGAACCACAATCAGAGTCATCGTCGTTAGATGTTTGATAGTGAGTAGTGCGTGTGTTTACCTTGGCACCGCGTGCCATGAAGCAGTAGGTAGGAGTAGAGTAGTCCTTGTCATTTGCATCGGTGTCGGTGATGGAGTCATTGTCTTCAGTGTTGAAGATGGACTTGGCAACGTATGTTGTATCCAGACTCGCAACGCCAGAATCGGACTCCTCCTCAGACTCCACCTTCGCCTCCTCAGAAGCGGACTCCTCCTCTGAATCCATTTCCTTGCCAACAATCGCACGTGCCTTGCCAGATGAGCTCTTCTTGTGTGATGAAGACTTTGAGGAGGACTTGGAATAAGACTTTGAGTATTTCTTCTTCTTCTTGTCATCAGAATCATACTCCTTGATCTTCTTTTTCTTCTTGTTCTCAATGTCCCACTGCGGACACTTAGAGATGTAGTGGCCAAGTTTCTTGCACTTGTGGCATGTTTTCTTCTTATAGTCATGAGCAGAAACTTCATCATTCCTTGAGCTTAATCATGAAGACTTTCTGAAGCCTTTCTTCTTGGTGAATTTTTGGAACTTCTTCACAAGCATAGCAAGCTCCTTTCCAATGTCTTCAGGATCATCAGAACTGCTGTCAGATTCTTCTTCAGATGAGGAGACAACTTTTGCCTTCAAGGCACGAGTTCGCCCATAGTTGGGACCGTAGATATCTCTTTTCTCAGAAAGCTAAAACTCATGTGTGTTGAGCCTCTCAAGTATGTCAAACGGATCGAGTGTCTTGAAATCAGGACGTTCTTGAATCATCAGGGCTAGGGTGTCAAATGAACTGTCAAGTGATCTCAGGAGTGTCTTGACGACTTCATGCTTGGTGATCTCAATAGCGTCGAGGGCTTGAAGCTCATTTGTGATGTCAGTGAGTCGATCAAACGTGAGCTGGACATTCTCATTGTCATTTCTCTTGAAGCGGTTGAAGAGGTTGCGAAGGACACTGATTCTCTGATCTCTCTGGGTTGAGACGCCTTCGTTGACCTTGGAGAGCCAGTCCCAGACTAGCTTAGATGTTTCCAAAGCACTCACGCAGCCATACTGTCCTTTGGTCAGATGACCACAGATGATATTCTTGGCAGTAGAGTCCAGTTGAACGAACTTCTTGACGTCAGCAGAAGTGACACCTTCTCCAGCCTTGAGAACGCCGTTCTTGATGACATACCATAGGTCGACGTCAATGGCTTCAAGATGCATGCGCATCTTATTCTTCCAGTAGGGATATTCAGTTCCATCAAAGACGGGGCACACAGCGGAGACTTTAATTATCCCTGCAGTCGACATAGCTAAAACTCCAGGTGGTTAAACCGAATCACACAGAACAAGGGAGTACCTTGCTCTGATACCAATTGAGAGTGTGTTATATCGACTAGAGGGGGGGTGAATAGGCAATTTTTATGAAAGTCTTCAAAACGTGGAAGTTTCGAAGACAAACGATAGAAATAAACCTATTACCATGCAGCGGAAGGTAGACTACACTAGGCAAACCATAGTCAAGTATTCAATGAAGTGAAAACTGAAAGTGCGTTATATCGACTAGAGGGGGGGTGAATAGTCGATTTTTATGGAAGTCTTCAAAACGTGGAAGTTATGAAGACAAACGATAGAAATAAACCTATTACCATGCAGCGGAAGGTAGACTACACTAGGCAAGCCATAGTCAAGTATTCAATAAAGTGAAAGCACAATGACTTAATAGCAGCAATCTAGTAAGGATCAGGTAGGAAGATATTATGAAGCCATACAGAACATGCAGTCACTCAGTGAAGACAAAAGATAGTGCAAACATACAATGACTTCACAAGGAGCAACAGTAAGTAAATGGAAGGGAAGATGAAACCAGTGACTCGTTGAAGACAATGATTTGTTGGACCAGTTCCAGTTGCTGTGACAACTGTACGTCTGGTTGGGGTGGCTAGGTATTTAAACCTTAGGACACACAGTCCCGGACACCCAGTCCTGAACACGCATCTCAGGACACTCAGTCCTCACCGTATTCCCCTTGAGCTAAGGTCACACAGACCTCGCCCAATCACTCTGGTAAGTCTTCAAGGTAGACTCCCAAACCTTCACAGACTTCGTTCACCGGCAATCCACAATGTCTCTTGGATGCTCAGAACGCGACGCCTAACCGGCTGGAGGATGCACAGTCCTCAAGTGTAATAAGTCTTCAGATCACACAGACAAGAAGACTTAAGTGATGCCCAATTCTCTTTGGCTCTGGGTGGTTAGGGCTTTATCCTCGCAAGGAA